>NC_140579.1:1285077531-1285087531 GCF_964204655.1 Triturus cristatus | reverse complement strand
TATTGCCTCTATAGCCGCCTCTTTGATAACCCCTTGTGAAGGTGAATTGAGCCTGGGATTTGTAGGACGTGGACGCGATGAGGAGTAGCCTCTGCCCTTGCCCCGTAAGGAAGAGCGGCGAAAGGAGCGCCTAGGAGGGTGTGACTGTAGGGCTCCCATAGATTTCGCTTTATCTGTGCCTTTCTTTATCTTCTCGAGGGCACCATCTACCTGTGGACCTAATAGATGTTCTTGATCAAATGGATGATTTAATATGGAGGCTTCTACCTCAGGTTTAAAGCCTGAAACTCTCAGCCAAGCATGGCGACGGAGGAGGACACTAGTGTTAATGGCCCTGGAGGCTGTGTCTGCTGCGTCTAAGGCACAGCGTATAGAGGTGTTAGTTATGGTCTTACCCTCTTGAATTAATTCATTGGCCCTATTTCTGTATTTTTCTGTGAGATGGTGCATGATGGTTTCTAGTTCATCATAATGAGCTCTGTCGTATCTGGCCAATAGCGCTTGAGTGTTGGCGATACGCCATATATTGGCTGCCTGTGACGCAGTGAGTTTTCCTGACGCGTCCAGGAGCTTTGACTCTTTGTCAGGCGGTGGTGCTTCGCCTGACGCCTAGGAATTTGACCTCTTCCGTGCAGTGGATACCACTAGGGAATCCAGTGGCGCTGGCCCTTTGATGTAGGCAGGATCTGTGGGGGCAGCTTTATACTTTCTCAATGCGTGGGTTTAGAACCCTAGCCCTGACTGGGTCTTTAAAAACCTCTGGCGCATGTTTTATTACTCCTTTGAGCATAGGTAGTATAGAAGTAGACCTATGTGCAGTATCAAAGGTGTCTAGGAGGAAATCTTCCTCTACTGGGTCAGTGTGTAGCTCTACCCTGTGATAATGTGTTGCCCTCTGTAGTAGGTGGTGAAAACCTAATGAGACTTCTGGTGGAGATGGCCTGGATGGATAAAGGTCATCTTGTGGGACATCTGGAATGTCTGGATTATTATATTCGTCCCATGGGTCTGGGGATCCTGTAGGGGTGGGGTCTTGTGGCGCATCTACTGGATCGTAGTATGGGTCCCCCTGATCATCATGGTCTGGAGACGGGGTCGGAGAGCGATGAGGCGGGGGCGGAGGTGGAGAGGAAGGCACTCTGAAAGGGGAGGTAGCACAGTCTTTCCTCTTTGGAGGTGGAGGCGGAGCTGGTTTGTCCAAATGTCTCTTTTTAGAAGAAAGTGCCAAATGTCCAGTTTTTGGATCCTTGGTAAGTGTCTTTTGCAAAGGATCTGGTGTAAACAGTTCTTGAGACAATGGCTGCCCGGTCGGCGCCTAAGGTTTCGGGGCCGATGGCTTTTTAGGCTTGTCCGTGCTGTGCTTTTTTGGAACCTCCGAATTTTTGGTCGGTGCCGAGGCAGGCTTCGGCGCGGAAGTGTCGGTGCCGAGGGCCTTATGATGTTTGGTCGGTACCGAGAGGCTGGGTTTCGACACAGAGGGCTTTGGTGTGGAGCTCGGTGTCGAAGTAGAGGTCGATCTCTTCTTCGGTGCCGAAGTGTGTTTATCGGCACCGCTGGCAGGCTGGCTCGAGCCCGAGCCGCTGGAAGGCTTATTAGGCTTCTTCACCAGGCCCAAAGGTGGGGTGTTCGAAGCAGTGTCTTTGGTCTTGCCTAGGCCCGGAGGCGAAGGCGTGACCGAAGCCTTTTTGGGTGTCGGCGTGGGTGTGGGAGGGGGTATTTTTTACTCACGACCCTCTGCGCCGGGGTGATGTCCTCCACATCCGAGTCGTCAGCTTCGGAAGCGATGACGAGGTCCTCTTCGGTGTGCTGCTGTCCCAGAGCTTCGACGTCGTCCCCGAAGATGTCGACTGGAACGGAGGTCGAGGAGTGCGCCATGTTTCGTCTGGCCCTTCGATCTCGAATAGTCTTTTTGGATCTAAAAGACTTGCAGGCGGGACAGTCTCGAGCCTCGTGTTCAGGGGAGAGGCAGAGGTTGCACACCTCATGAAGATCGGTGTGGGGAAGTTTGGACCCACATCGAGGGCACTTCTTGAATTGAGTTCTTTCCATCAGCTGGGACCGGAGCTTGGATAGGCCCGAAGGCCGCCGTCGACGACTGGAATCGAAGGTGTGTCGAAGAAAAGGTGATTGGGGAGATCAGGATCTGAACAATACCGCGAAGAGCGAGGATTCCGCTTCGATCGTCGAACTGGAAATGTTCGGAACCGGAGCGCAAAGTATTACATCCGAGCCCGATGGCGGAAAAAAACAATCTGAGGATGGAGTCGAAGCCCATGCGCAATACGAACCAAGGGAGGAGTCACCCACCTCGTGAATCCCAAAGACTTTCCAAGAGGAAAAACAAACTGCAAACATCCGGGCCCAACACCAGATGGCGATCTATGCAAAAGTGTGTAATCTGCAGCTCATATGCCTCGAATATATATATACACACACACACACATATACACACACATATATATATATACACACACATATATACACACACACACATATATATATATATATATATATATATATATATTCACTGAAAAAACCATAGGTTTCACACACGTTATAGTTAGGAATTAGCATTTAAAAAACCTTGCAAATTCACTGAAAAAACCATAGGTTTCACACATGTTATAGTTAGCGGAAATTTTACTGATAAAAAACCAATGAAATTGCCCCGTTATAGTTAGTGCTGGCAACTATAACTCACGCGACCGCAATCCTCTGCTGATGCTAATACTGTATTTAGACACTTATTTGCCCATGTCTTCTTCCATACATTTTTAGCTATACATATATTACAAATATTTTTTTTTCATAAAGACACATATGTCATCAGCAGAAGATTGCGGTCGCGTGAGTTATAGTTGCCAGCACTAACTATAACGGGGCAATTTCATTGGTTTTTTATCAGTAAAATTTCCGCTAACTATAACATGTGTGAAACCTATGGTTTTTTCAGTGAATTTGCAAGGTTTTTTAAATGCTAATTCCTAACTATAACGTGTGTGAAACCTATGGTTTTTTCAGTGAATTTGTACGGTTTTTTAAATGCTAAGTGACTTTACGCCATTCGTGGCGTGCGCGCCCACTTAACGCAGTTCGTTCCGTGCGCGCACGGTGCGCTTCGCGCACCGTGCGCGCACAGTGAGCACGCGGTGCGCTTCGCGCACCGCGCACCCACTTTACGCAGTTAGTGCCGTGCCCACGTTACGCTAGATGGGCCATGTACGCACGATGCGCTTCGCGCACCGTGCGCACATGGAGGACATATTATGCGCTTCCTTGTGATAGGTAATCTGTTGAAATTTTTTGGGAAATTTCTGTGCTCTGATAAGCCATGCACAAATGGTGGCCTTCGGCCACCATTTGCACAAGGGGTGGAGAAAGTGTGGATAGTGTTTTTTTTATTTTTATTTTTTTACCGTACGCTTACGGTAAGCGTACGGTAAGCGTACCCCGCGAAATTGCCGAAAAAAAAATAATGCCGTTTTTGCTCTTGGGGGATGTTTGGGGACTCCCTCAACATGACTATGTGAGAGGGAGTTGTCAAAACATCCCCGTAACATGTTTTTGGCCATCATGTTTGATACATAACACTCAGTGCGGTAGACAAAATGGCGGACGCCGCTTCCTGGTTTCTGCCGATTCGAATGTTTACTAAGATCTAAGAGCCAATCAGAATCGCGCTCGCGCACGCCACCGTACGCTTACCGTAAGCGTACGGTAAGCGTACCGTAAGCGGGCTCAGATATATATATTGATTTAAAGGCTATTTTCTCAGAATCTACTGAACAGATTTACACCAAACCTACAAAAGGCACTTCCTTGACCTAGGGACTACCTCTCTGCCAAATTTCTAGTAATTCTGTTCAGCCGTTCGGGCTGTAGCTCGTTCTAAAGGTCCTATGGAAAAATGCATGGGAAAAACGCGTTTTGGGACCCCCCTTTTATCTCAGCCCCCGCTTGACGAATCCCCCCCGAGACTTTCAGGGTAGGAGCGGAGCGTAGCGCCCCACCTATTTTGAGAAATTCGCGAGGATTCGTCGACCGGCGCCAAAGTTATTCAAAATAGAATGTTGAGGTTTTCCTATGGAAACGTGGTCCTAACTATAACTACCTACTGGCGACCGCCAGTAGGTAATATGGATTAGTTACTTACCTGTAATCCTAGTTCTCATCCAGGGGTATACTCATCAAAGTCATAATCTATGAATAATCCCCGCCCATGTGCGGGATCCCGGAGCATATAGAAAATACATATATATAAATATATATATATATACATATGTGAAAACATATAAATGCAGCCTAATAATGTTCAAAACATGGCAATGCTGTAAATTACATATTTTTGCATAGTAGTGCCCCCGTAACCCGTAAGGAAAAAAGGAAGCATCAGGCAAATTATAACACAGCACTGCTTTATTGCCATAAAGCAACATGTAATTGTAGGCATTCGCCAGTAGGCTGCAGTAGAGTATCAAGAATCCAAGAAAACTGACACCTTGCCTTTAAGGCATTAGAGTAGGGGGACCGTGCCTTTAAGGCCTGCCCGTGACCCCCTGCTCCCATGATGCACTACAGGTGACAGTTGGGCCAGTTCTTTTTGGCGGTGCCTCCGCACCTGAGTAGATCTGCCTTCCATACATCACTTATTTAAAGAGAAAACATTGCTCGTCCGGGGAGGTGGGTGGGTCGCTTATGACTTTGATGAGTATACCCCTGGATGAGAACTAGGATTACAGGTAAGTAACTAATCCTTCTCATCCAGGGGATACTCATCAATAGTCATAATCTATGAATAGAGTAGCAAGCCCATACCCAAAGTGTCGCGGACGAGCAACAAAGCAGTTAAAACATACATTAAAAGACACATCTTGCATTACAGTTATGCAAATAGGTTCCTCAAAGAGGCCTGACCCACCTGGGCGTCGGCCTGTGCGTCTGAATCTAGGCAATAATGGCGCGTGAAAGTATGGACTGAGCGCCATGTAGCCGCTTTACAGATCTCAGACATGGGAACGTTGCGAAGGAGTGCTACCGTAGAAGCCTTCCCCCGAGTAGAGTGTGCTCTAGGTTTACCCTGCAGAACTTTGTGGGACAGTTGGTAAGCCAAAGCTATACAAGAGACAATCCATCTAGAGATAGATCTCTTGGCCGCAGCCAGCCCGGTATTAGTGGGTCCATAGTTAACAAAGAGCCTGTCTGACTTTCTAAGAGTAAGGGTCTTAGCTAGATAGAATTTCAAAACCCTCCGGAGGTCAAGAGAGTGTAGGGCTCTCTCCGGGGGTGTGGTCGGCTGAGGAAAGAAGGTGGGCAACGTGATCACCTGATTAATATGGAAGTCCGAAACCACCTTGGGCAGGAAGCTCGGATGAGTACGGAGCACCACCCTATTAGCATGAAACACCGTGTAAGGTTCCTTGCAGCAGAGGGCCTGAATTTCACTAACCCTACGGGCCGAAGTGATGGCTACTAAGAAGGCAGCCTTCCAGGTCAGATGTTGCAAGGAGGCCTTATGAATCGGCTCAAAAGGACCTCCCATCAGTTTAGAGAGAACGATGTTCAGTTCCCAGGAAGGGGAAGGAGACCTCACAGGTGGGTAAACTTTCTTAAGCCCTTCTAAGAAATCCTTTACCACTGGCATCTGAAAGAATGAGGTCTGGGTAGGAGACTTCCTATAGGCTGTAATAGCAGCTAAGTGTACTCTGATGGAAGAGTACTTTAACCCAGACTTCGCCAAGTACAGTAAGTAGGGGAGAATAACCTGTTCTTGACCCCGGATCGGATCAAGGGTGTTATCTCTACACCAGAAGCAGAATCTTTTCCATTTAAAGCCATACGACTTCCTCGTGGAGGGCCTCTTTGCCTCCCGAAGAATGCTCATACAGTCCGGTGGAAGATCTAGATGTCCGTACTGGATGAATTCAGGAGCCATGCCGTCAAGCGGAGGGAGGGGAGATTGGGGTGGAACACTCTCCCCTTGTCCTTGGTCAGCAAGTTCGGCAGGCATGGCAACCTCCTCTGTGGTACCTCCGACAGCTGGAGTAGATCCGGGTACCACCACTGCCGGGGCCACTCCGGTGCTATTAGGATCATCCGAGTTCTGGCCCTGTAGAACTTCTGAATCACAGCCGGGATGAGAGGGAGAGGAGGAAAAGCGTAAAGCAATGTCCTCGACCAGCTGATCAAAAGCGCGTTCCCCTGCGACCCCCGTTGAGGGAACCTGGAGGCGAAGACGGGGCATTTTTTGTTGTCCGCGTCTGCGAACAGATCGATGTCTGGTATGCCCCACAAGCGGAAGATGTCTTGAGCGACGCCTTCGTTGAGCACCCAGTCGTGCGCTTCGACGAAGTCTCTGCTGAGGCCGTCCGCCTGCACGTTCAGGGTCCCTGGCAGGTGAACAGCGACGATCGTCAGGTTTCTCGCCAGAAGCCATTTCCAGATTGACTGGGCCTCCAGAGACAGGACCCGTGATCTGGTCCCTCCTTGCTTGTTCAGATAGAACATAGTTGTGGTGTTGTCCGTCTGAACCTGAACATAGTCGGTCTGCAGGGATGGGTACAGGGACTTGAGAGCGAGATGGACTGCTCGTAGCTCCAAGAAGTTGATGTGATAGCTCTGCTCGGTAGCGGACCAGAGACCTTGTACTTGAAGCCGGCCCATATGAGCCCCCCAGCCCTGCATGGAGGCGTCTGTGACCACCGTCTGTGTCGGAGGCGCCTGATGGAATGGGACGCCGTGAAGCAGATGGGAGCGCTTCATCCACCACCGGATGGAATCTTTGGCGGCTTGATGAAGGGTAATGTGATCTTCCCAGCGGCCGGTCCTCTGCGACCACTGATCCTCTAGGTCTTGTTGCAGAGGACGCATGTGCAGACGTGCGTTGGGCACGATGTAGATGCACGAGGCCATGGATCCCAGGAGAGATGACACTTGTCTGGCTGTGGGATATTCCGTGCTGAGAAGCGTGCAGCTTTTTTGCAGCATGGAGGATAACCTCTCCTCCGAAGGACACACGCTTGCGCTTGAGGAGTCTAGAGAGGCGCCCAGGTAGTGGATCCGCTGAGTTGGATTGAGGATCGACTTCCGGTAGTTGACCTGAAGGCCCAACGAGTGTAGAAGGTTTAGGCAGAACGAGAGATGACTCTGGAGTTGAACCGGGGTGGAACTTTTTAAGAGCCAGTCGTCTAGATATGGGTAGACGAATATCTTCCGTTTGCGGAGAAATGCAGCCACCACCGCCATGCACTTTGAGAACGTTCGTGGCGCGGACTTGAGGCCGAATGGCAGGACCTTGTATTGATAATGTTGGTGAAAGATGCGAAATCTGAGAAACTTCCGATGTTTCGCTGAGACAGGAATGTGGAAGTATGCATCCTGTAAATCGATGGCACACATCCAGTCCCCTTGGTGTAGATGTGGGAAGATCTGGTGCAGTGCTAGCATCCTGAATTTTTCCCTTCTGAGAAATCTGTTGAGTAGGCGGAGATCGAGGATGGGTCTGTAGTCTCCGATCGCTCCTCTTTTCTGAACAAGAAAATACCGGGAGTACACTCCCCGATTTCTCTGCCTGTTTGGAACTTCCTCTATGGCGTTTTTGGAGAGGAGAGTGGCAACTTCGTCCTTTAAAAGCTTGTTTTGGCTGAGAGGGAGTGGCTGTTTCCGTGGGGGTACCTGCGGAGGGGGAGATTTGAACCTCAGCAAGTAGCCACGCTCTACAATACTCAGCACCCATTTGTCGTTTGTAATTGTATTCCACTCTGCCAGGTGAGCGGTGACACTTCCTCCCACCGGAGTGGCGAACGAGTGCGGAGGAAGTAAGTTTTCACTGCTTGGGAGGTTGCTTGTTAGAGGACTGCTGCTGTTTAGCATTTCCTCTTCCTCTGCCCCGGCCCCTTTGCTGAAACTGGGACCTCTGTTGGTTTTGAGAGGACCATTGGGGCGTTTGAACGCGCTGGTGAAAGGCACGTTTGTCGCCCTGGCGAAAGCGCTTGCGGAACTCTTTGCGTTTTTCCAGTCCCACAGCCTTTACAGTGTCCAATTCCGTTTTCATCTTGCTCATTTGGTCGTCCGCATGAGCTCCAAATAGCGATGATCCATTAAACGGCAGGTTAAGAATCCTTTTCTGCGCATCTGGTTTGAGGGCTGTTACTCTGAGCCAGGCCGAACGGCGGGAGCAGATGCCATGGGAGTAGCCATGCGCGGCTAGGTCTGATGCATCCGCCGCTGCGCTTATTACTTGGTTGGCCACCAGTCCGCCTTCATGTAGGATCTCCGTGAAGTCCTGCCTGTCCTCCCTAGGCAATTTCTCCACGAATCTGGCCAGGGAATCCCATAGGGAACGATCATACCTCCCTAGCAGGGCTGAAGCGCTAGCGACCTTCATGTGCGCGGCAGATGTGTTGCACATTCTCCTGCCGTAGGAGTCCATCAGCTTGCTGTCCTTCTCAGGGGGGACAGAAGCAGATATTGAGGCTGAGTGAGACTTCATGGCCGCCGCCACTATCACCGAATCCGCTGGCGGGTCCGCCCTCAAGAATAAAGGGTCCTCGGCCGGAGCCTTGTACTTCTTTGCTATTCTCGAGGGGACCGAGCCCGCTGTAGCCGGTGTAAGGAACGTGGCCATCGCTGGTTCTAACAATCCTGGCACCAACGGGAGCAGAGGTCTGGGAGCTGACCGATGGTGTAAAGTGTCAAAGATCACAGAAGTGGGTGCCTGAGGGGCGTGCAGTGCGATGTTCAACTTTTGCGCCCCTCTACCCAGGACGTCCGAGAAAGTTATAATGTCATCCACCGGGGACACTCGCGATAGAGGCGTGGATGAAAAAGTAGGAGAGTAGTCCCGGACTGAGGATCTTGTGGATGCAGTCCCAGTGGACGACCTGGTGCGTCGCCTCTTGTGGGAGCGTTCGCTTTGGTGAGCCCTTGATCCTGATCTGCGCTTGGACGGAGATCTTGGACGTTTTGGCGCGGTGCGACGGTCCCTGGAACGAGACCGGCGTGGTGAAATTGGCCGTGGATCCCTCGGAGGCGATTTACTCCTGCGCGGTGGGGAATACATGCGGGAGTAGTCCGATCCCGGACTCCGACATGCGCCAGCGCCCACATCTCGTAACCAGCGCGGTGACAGTCCAAACCGCTCTGGAGCCTCGGGTGATCTTTCTGGAGATATTTGCACGATGTGCAGTCCCGGAGATGATGACTGTTCTCCTGGGGACCTCTCCGCGGGCGGTCCAGTCTTCGCCCTCGACGTCGAATCCCTTGACGTCGACGACGTCTGCGTCACCATCGGCAAGTGTGAGGTATGCCGTTCTGGTCTCGACGCCGGTCGTGGAGACCTCGATGTCGATCTCCTCTTCTCTGGCACCTGACGTCGGCTAGATGACCTCGACGTCGGCCGTGTCTTCGACGTCGACCTCTCTCGCCGTCGACTGGGCGACTTCGACGTCGACCTCTCTCGACGTCGACTGGGCGACTTCGACGTCGACCTCTCTCGACGTCGACTGGGCGACTTCGACGTCGACCTCTCTCGACGTCGACGTGGTGATCTTGACGTCGACCTCTCTCGACGTCGACTTCTTGACGTCGATCTTCCTCTCGACGTCGACTTTCTATGTCGCCGAGTGGGGGTAACCATCGACGGCGACCGGCCCACTCGCGGCGGAATGTACGTCGCCGCATCTCTCGACGTCGACCCCCTCGAGGGTGGCGGAGAGTGTCTCGACGTCGACGGAAGCCTCGACGTCGACGGAGACAGTTCAGATGTCACCAGACTAGCAGCCTTCGAGCCCGAAGGGCCGCCTCTCGACGCCGACTTACTTTTGCGCGGCGGAGACTCTTGATGGTGGGATGAATCCCTTGACGCCGAAGTTCTCTGCCTCTTCGCCGGCATCCTCGACGTCGACGGCGAACCTCTTGGACTCCTGGTCTTCTTGGAGCCCGGGGAGCTGGTATGTCGCCGTTTCTGTACTTGCGTAGCTGAAGAAGGTGGTCTTGATGAGGA
>NC_140579.1:1285072531-1285075031 GCF_964204655.1 Triturus cristatus | reverse complement strand
CAAGGTGGGCACGCAGTGCGCTACGCGCACCGCCTGCCCACGTTACGCACCGTGCGCACATGGAGGACATATTATGCGCTTCCTTGTGATAGGTAATCTGTTAAATTTAATTTGTAAGTGATGACAATAATATGCCATGCACAGAGAGTTTTTTTTTTTTTATTAACATTTTTAGCATAAGCGCACCGTACGCGTACGGTAAGCGTAATCGGCGAAATTTTCAAAAAATTAAAATTTACCGTTTTTGGCCTTTGAGGACTCAACTAACATGGCTATGTGCATGGGCGCTGTCTAAACAGCCCTTTATATGTTTTTTGCCTTTATTTACTGCCCCCCCTCAGAGTGCGAGAGAGAAAATGGCGGCCGCCGCTTCCTGGTTTCGGCCGATTCGAATGTTTACTAAGATCTAACAGCCAATCAGAATCGCGCTCGCGCACGCCACCGTACGCGTACGGTAAGCTTACGGTAAGCGTACCGTAAGCTGGCTCAGATATATATATTGATTTAAAGGCTATTTTCTCAGAATCTACTGAACAGATTTACACCAAACCTACAAAAGGCACTTCCTTGACCTGAGGACTACCTCTCTGCCAAATTTCTAGTAATTCTGTTCAGCCGTTCGGGCTGTAGCCCTGTCTAAAGGTCCTATGGAAAAATGCATGGGAAAAACGCGTTTTGGGACCCCCTTTATCTCAGCCCCCGCTTGACGAATCCCCCCGAGACTTTCAGGGTAGGAGCGGAGCGTAGCGCCCCACCTATTTTGAGAAATTCGCGAGGATTCGTCGACCGGCGCCAAAGTTATTCAAAATAGAATGTTGCGGATTTCCTATGGAAAAGGGGTCCTAACTATAACTACCTACTGGCGACCGCCAGTAGGTAATATATATATATACACACCCATATATATATATATATATATATATATACACACCCATATATATATATATATATATATATATATATATACACACCCATATATATATATATATATATATATATATATACACACACCCATATATATATATATATATATATATATATATATATATATACACACCCATATATATATATATATATAATGGGCCTCTGTTTGTTTGTTCACATGCAGTGATTTGGCGGACCTCTCCGTGTCCGCTGTTTGAGAGGCTTCCCTGAAGGGTTGGGGACTCCTGAACGGAGGTTTGTTGTACGGATTCAAATCAGGAGTATGACCCACGCACTGCTGTTTCTCCCACGGGGTTATGCTAATGGAGCGAAAATGAAGCAGCAGCGATGGAAGGGATTTGGTGAGGATAAGCTCCTACACCGATCGTTCCGGGACCAGGACTTTTGAACAGGGAGGTCATGTCATTTCAGCATTTCGCTGGTAACTTTAATTTTCCGTGACTGTGTTCCATCTGGATTTGATTCACAAATATGCATTGGAAAGAGAAGCATTCATTATGTTATTTGTGCTATGGAAAAGAGAACTTTCGAAAAATACCAAAACTTACCTGATATTTCCGATGCATTGTGGGAGATATATGCTGAACAGTCATGTGATCAAGACCTTTAAAACTACATGCACGTACGCACTTTACATATTGCTTCTTTCCCGTGACCAAGGCAGAAGCGCCGAAACATGTAGGGGCTATTGGAAGCAAGAGTGCTGTTTTTTCCTTGATTAAAAGATTCCTGACCCCGGTAATGGGCCTCTGTTTGTTTGTTCACATGCAGTGATTTGGCGGACCTCTCCGTGTCCGCTGTTTGAGAGGCTTCCCTGAAGGGTTGGGGACTCCCTGAACGGAGGTTTGTTGTACGGATTCAAATCAGGAGTATGACCCACGCACTGCTGTTTCTCCCACCGGGGTTATGCTAATGGAGCGAAAATGAAGCAGCAGCGATGGAAGGGATTTGGTGAGGATAAGCTCCTACACCGATCGTTCCGGGACCAGGACTTTTGAACAGGGAGGTCATGTCATTTCAGCATTTCGCTGGTAACTTTAATTTTCCGTGACTGTGTTCCATCTGGATTTGATTCACAAATATGCATTGGAAAGAGAAGCATTCATTATGTTATTTGTGCTATGGAAAAGAGAACTTTCGAAAAATACCAAAACTTACCTGATATTTCCGATGCATTGTGGGAGATATATGCTGAACAGTCACAGTCATGTGATCAAGACCTTTAAAACTACATGCACGTACGCACTTTACATATTGCTTCTTTCCCGTGACCAAGGCAGAAGCGCCGAAACATGTAGGGGCTATTGGAAGCAAGAGTGCTGTTTTTTCCTTGATTAAAAGATTCCTGACCCCGGTAATGGGCCTCTGTTTGTTTGTTCACATGCAGTGATTTGGCGGACCTCTCCGTGTCCGCTGTTTGAGAGGCTTCCCTGAAGGGTTGGGGACTCCCTGAACGGAGGTTTGTTGTGTGGATATATATATATATATATATATATATATATATACACACACCCATATATATATATATTATATATATATATATATATATTATATA
>NC_140579.1:1285044331-1285064331 GCF_964204655.1 Triturus cristatus | reverse complement strand
TCGCACATGGCTTTCTTCAATCTCTCAAAGGCTTGCTGACAGGCCTCCGTCCAGACTACCCGTCGAGGTTGTTTCTTGGACGTGAGCTCCGTGAGGGGGGTTACGATGGTACCGTACCCCTTCACGAAGCGGCGGTAATATCCCGTGAGGCCCAAAAATGCTCGGACCTCAGTCTGTGTCTTGGGGGGTTCCCAGGCCATGATGGCCTCGATCTTCGCCTGGAGGGGTTGCACCGCTCCCCTACCCACCAAGTGTCCAAGGTACACTACCGACCCCTGCCCGATCTGGCACTTGCTGGCCTTGATCGTCAATCCAGCTTGTCTCAGGGCCTGGAGAACAGCTTGCAGGTGACGCAAGTGATCCTCCCAGCTGTTACTGAAGACGGCTATGTCATCCAGATAAGCAGCAGAGAAACTCTCCATTCCGGTGAGGATCTGGTTTACCAGGCGCTGAAACGTGGCAGGTGCGTTCTTGAGCCCAAAGGGCATCACACAGAACTGGTAGTGGCCATTGGGCGTGGAGAAGGCTGACCTTTCCCTTGCTCCATCAGTCAACGAGATCTGCCAGTACCCTGAAGTAAGGTCAAAGGTACTTAGATATTGGGCAGCTCCCAGCCGGTCAATCAATTCATCCGCCCTAGGGATCGGATGAGCATCAGTTTTGGTCACTGAATTCAGTCCCCGATAGTCCACACAGAACCTCAGTTCTGGTTGGGCACCCGGTGGTGCAGCTTTTGGTACTAACACCACCGGACTGGACCAGGGGCTGCTAGAAGGTTCGATCACTCCTAGCTCCAGCATCTTGGTGACTTCACTATGAATGCTGGCCTTCACCTTGTCTGACATCCGGTAGATCTTGGACTTCACAGGTGGGCTGTCTCCTGTGTCCACGTCATGGACGCACAGGTGAGTCCTACCCGGGACAAGGGAGAACAACGAGGAGTACTGCCCCAGGACCTGGCGACAGTCCTCCTGCTGTTCAGGAGTTAGAGATGGGGAGAGAATCACTCCCTCCACCGACCCATCCTTTTCTTGAGACGCAAACAGATCAGGGAGAGGCTCGCTTTCCACGTCCTCTCCTCCGTCAGTCACCATCATCAAGATGACTTCGGGCCTCTCGTGGTGGGGTTTGAGGCGGTTGGCATGCAGCACCCGCAGGGGCTGACGAGGGGTCTTCAGGTCCACCAAGTAGGTAGCCTTACCCTTCTTCTCCAACACCTCAAAGGGTCCTGACCAGCGATCCTGGAGGGCACTAAGCTCTCCCGGTTCGATCACCCACACTTTCTGGCCAGGCTCTAACTCCACCGGGTGAGCATTGTGGTCATACCACGCCTTCATCACGGCTTGGCTGGCTTCCAAGTTGTCAGAAGCTTGCTTCCACAACTTAGCCATTTGGCTCCGGAAGGCCAGCATGTAGCTCACCACATCCTGGGGAAGCTTTCTGGGAGTTCTTTCCCATCCGTCTCTCACCAGGTTGAGAGGTCCACGTACAGAAGCTCGAAGGGGCTGAAGCCCACTCCCTTCTGTGGCACTTCCCTGTAGGAAAAAAGTAAGCAGGGTAGGAGGACGTCCCATTTCCTCCGCAGGCTTTCAGGCAGACTTCTGATCATGCCCTTCAAGGTTTTGTTAAACCTCTCCACCAGACCATTGGTCTGGGGGTGGTAAGGAGTTGTGAACCGGTAGGTCACTCCACACTCCTTCCACATCGCCCGCATATACGCTGACATGAAGTTGGTCCCCCTGTCGGACACAACTTCCTTGGGAAAACCCACTCGGGTAAAGATTCCCATCAGGGCCCTAGCCACAACAGGTGCTGTTATGGTCCTCAGAGGTATTGCCTCTGGGTACCGTGTGGCATGATCCACCAGAACCAGGATAAACCTGTGACCAGCTGTAGTTGGTGGATCTAACGGACCCACAATGTCGATGCCCACCCTTTCAAAGGGGGTGCTAACGACAGGAAGTGGTTCCAGGGGAGCTTTCAGCTTCACCCCTGTTTTCCCACTGGCTTGGCAAGACACACATGTCCGGCAGTAGGTATCGGACGACACTTTCATCTGAGGCCAATAAAAGTGTGGGACAAGACGGGCGAAGGTCTTGTCTTGCCCCAGGTGTCCTGCCAATGGTATCTCGTGAGCCAACTCCAGAAGGAAGGCTCGATAACGTTGAGGAACTACCAAGGCTCGTGACGATCCATGTAGGGGTGCCTTGGGTTCACTGTAGAGGAGGCCATCCTCCCAGTAAACACTGTAGTTCCCTTCAACGTTCCCTGCTGCCTGGGCTTCGGCCTGTCGCCTTAGCCCCTCAAGGGTAGGGCACTCCCTCTGGCCCTGGCAGAATTCCTCCCTGGATGGGCCTCCCTCCACGTGCCACTCGGCCGGGATGGGTAGGTCCTCCAGGTTGGTAACGTCCCCACCGCAGACTCCTGGTCCACCACCTCCGGTGGCCTATCCGTCCTACGGGGTGGGGACGCCGAGGCAGGCTCCTCCTGTCCTCGGTTCTTCCCTTGACTGGCAGCCGGCTGGGCCTTTGTTCCAGGCTCCAGCCGAAATGAACTCCCTCTTCGGGTAGTCGCGGACCTTGTGCTAACACAGGCCCAGTCAGGTGTACCCAGCATCTCGGTGTGAGTCCGGTATTCCACCTCCTTCCAAGCGTTGTGCTCCATATCATTCCCCAGCAGACAATCGACTGGCACGGCAGGGCTTACGGCAACTCGAAGTGAACCTGCAACCCCCCCCCATTCAAAGGGAACCTCGGCCACGGGATAGTGGCCTGTTCTGCCGTCAGCCATCGCGGCTGGGTGGAGTACATCGGGAATTACCTGCTCTGGAGACACCAGTTGGCTACGCACCATAGTCATACTGGCTCCTGTGTCTCTCAGAGCCTCCCCTCTTTGGCCGTTGATGGTGACCCACTGCCCATACTTTGCGGTATTTGCGGGCACCTGGATCTTAGGAACCATCTCCCGTTCTCCCAGGGACACTAAAGTGACACCCGCCCACTCCCTTCCCTTAGTTAAGGGCATCTCCTCCCCGAGCACTGCACTAGCTACTCCGGGGGTCTTTCCTCCAGTGGGAGGGGGTGGTCGTTTCTGGCACTTCGGATCTCCTTTATAGTGTCCAACGCCACCGCACTCGTAGCAATGGACAACCCTTGGCTGCTGACTCTGGCCAGGATTAGGGTTTCTGGGCAGGTTAGCCTTAGAGGTGAATCCTGTTCCCTTCCCTTGGAAGTTATTTTGGGGGCCTTTGGAGAACTCCTTTTTCTTTTCCCCTCCCTCTTTCTTCTGGGGGGCGCCCTGTCCGGCCTTTTGAGTATCCCCTCCAGTCCCCCTTGTGGACACCCGGGTACTAGCCCAAATGTCCGCCTCCTCAGCAAGCTTCCGGGGACTGGTCAGCTTGCTATCCACCAGGTGTTGCCGCAGTTCAGGGAAACATTTCTCGAGCAGGTGTTCCTTCAGTACTAGGTCAAACAACTCCTCGTAGTTCCTCACTTCACTGCCCTGAATCCAACCTTCCATTGCCTTCTTCGCATAGTCCAGGAAGTCCACCCAATTCTGCGTGCCCAGCTTGTGACTACCCCTGAACTTCTGTCTGTACTTTTCAGGTGTTAGTCCAAACTTTCTGATGAGCGCCAGTTTCATGGTGGGGTAGTGGGTCTGCTCATCCTCCTCGAGGGCCAATAAAGCATCCCTACCAGCTGGAGGCATGTACTTATACAATCCCCCTCCCCAGTACTTCTCCGGAACCCCATGGGCCCTCAGTGAGACCTCATAGGCCGCTAGCCACTTGGCGATATCGTCGCCCACTCCATAGCTAGCCACTATGTCCTTTGGCAGGTAAGGTTTGGATTCCCTGGTGACCTCTTGGGTTTGGCTGCCACCATTAGGAACAGGTTGTGCCCCGATTCTCAAGATCTGAAGATCTATTTCTTTCAGTCGTAATTCATGGGCCATCCTCTGCTCCTCCTTCTCCTTTTCCAGCCTTGCTAAGTCCCATGTGAGCTGTCTTTTCTCCCTCCGGTCTGTTAGCTCCACTTCAGACAAGCCACCGCTAGAGGCACTGCTGCCCTTCCTAGAAATGGTTCTGGGCCCTGCTGACAGGTTCCCCACCTCAGGTTGGTACATCTCAGCCCCCTCGGTGTCAGGCTCTCTATCCCTGTCCTCCTCCTCAGCCTTGCTTTCTCGGCGTGCCTCCCCCCAAGCCCTTAAGCTGGTTTGGAGTGCACCCTTCTTTGCTCCTGGGGGACAGTACACCCCCTCCCGCTGGCAAAACTCCCTGAGTTGGGCCACAGTGTACGTTTCTAGATTTTCTAGTACAAACTCCATCTTGCCCACTCAGGTTAGAGGACAGGTTTTGTGCAGTAACTATGCAGGGGGGTACCTTTAATAATACCTCCTCCCACCACCAGAGTAAATTTGGAAAAAAACAAAAACCCACAATTAGGAAGGCCGCTCTTGAGAAAACTCCCGGTGTAGGCCTATGGACTACCCACAGTTATTGTTGAGTATGCGTAGGCACAGCTCTATCCCACCACTGAACACCAATTTATGTTGGAAAACCACTCCCACACTAGAAGGGGTGGTGGTGGTCTTCCGGACACACTGTGGTAGCTTGGCTCGAGTGGTCAGGAATCAGGCTCCGTGCTAAGCATACAACATACCCAAACAATAACCATGCGTGCATCCGTTCCAAAAACGACTCTACACCGTAAAAATTATGAAAATATCTTTCTTTATCCTTTTTTTCTCTTAGTTGCTGATTGGAAAAATAAATAAGACAATCACAATATACAAATCTTAAATAGTGCAGGTCAAATAAATACTGTCTGGAGATTCAATAAATAGGGATGATCATAAATACAAGGGACATAAATATAAGTGCAGGTAATACAGGCAATTAAATATTCTGAGGCAATAAATACTGAACCAATAAATATTGTACACCAACAAGTCCTGTAGACCAATAAATATAGTGAAGCAATAAATAGGTTAACACAATAAATACAGTGCCCCCAATAAATAATTAAAAGTATACAGCAGCACTCATGTAATCAGATCACTTTTCAATTCCTAAGGGCTGATTTGGCCCAGGCACAGCTTGTAGGGTTGTGGAAGGCTTGAGGGGTTCTGCTCCCTGGCTGGGACAAGGCTGAGGCCTAAACTGAGGTAGCTCAAGGGGGGAATACCAGTGCCCTGGCTTTCTCTCTCCACACAACCTCTATAGGTTAGTCCCAATTCACCCCTGGCACAGTCAGGTTGGTTCCAACACCTCCCTAGCCCCTTAGAGCAGTCTCTCAGGTCTTCACAGGGCCTTAGGCGCCCTCTACTCCACTTACTGCCCTTTTTCTGATGTTCCGACGCCGCTGGAGTCGTGTCGATGCCGTGAGGCGGTTCCGGTTCGGTCTCGGCGGCCTCGGCACAATGTCAGTTCTAGACGACGCCGGTAGGCGGTTCCGGTCCGATGTCGGCGGCCTCGGTTCGAATTCGACCTCCGATTCGACGGCGTCGGGCAGTCTCTACTCGATGTCGACTTCGGGCGGCTCCGGTCCGATGGCGCTCTCGGCTTCGATGACGTCGGCCGGCCTGGCCTCGATGTCGACTTCCGGCGACTCCGGGGTGCGATCCTCACCCCCGACCTCCGGTGCTCCTCCTCTCAGGTTCCGGGCGACTCCGGAGTGCGATCCTCACTCCCGACCTCCGGTACACTTCACCTCGGTCTCCGACGACTCCGGAGGGCGGACTTCACTCCTCCGATGACGCCGCTCACTCGACCTCGGTTAACTTCCTCCTCGACCTTTGGTATTCCTCACGACCTCCGTCGGCGCCCTCTCACGACCTCAGGCGGCTCCGGGTACGACGTCTGCTTCTTCAGTCAGCGCCGCTTCTCCACCTCGGGCTCCAGGTCTTAGGCTACTCGACGCCGGACTCCAGGGAAACCAGTTTCCAGGTCAGGATCTTGCTGCTTTCTGCTTCTAAGGCCTGTTCCTGCTGTCCAGGTCCTTAGGATGAGTTTTTCTAGCTTCTTCCCACACAGGGCTACAGGCTGGGATCCATCAGTAGGGACAAGTATCAAGGGTGGGTTTATGGACCCCACTCCAGGCACAAGTTTCCACCCCTGCTGCTTCACTCCTTCCTCCTTCACTGTTGTGCTGCTCTCTCTTCACCAGTCAGGTGCCAACTGCCAGCTCCAACTGCCAACACTCTGTCTTAACCTTCCAACATTCTAAACCGCCTCCAACTGTCACAGAGTTCTGGAATGTTCTGGAAGGTGCTGGTAGGTTCCAGTGGATGCTGGTGATGTCACAGGTGGCCACCATTTTGTGCTCCAGGCCCTCAGACAGAAGTTTCAGGGGTAGGTAAAATGGCTCCCTGAATCTGCAGCAACACCAAAAAGTCTGGTGGTTCCCAAAAAGGAAAAATTCAAACAGGGTTTGAGGCAAAAGTGGGACAAAATAAATAATGATGAGGAGGGACCACCCAAAGGGCTGACAGGTCTAACAGGGTCAAAGAAGGACAGAAAAGTACAAAGAAAACATTTATTGATTTTTTTAAAAAATCACGGGGTACGCGTACGGTAAGCTTACGGTAAGCGTACGGTAAAAAAAAAATACAAAAAAGAAATGAAATTCAGATTTAAGTGTTTAGATATTAGGGGGCTCTAAAAAGAGCTGTTGTGTTTATTAAGTGATTTTTTTGTGGTACCTACAAGTAAGTACCGATGCAGAGTCTAAGGTTCAAGAGGAAGACTCTGTTCCCTTCATCATTGAAGTGCACACCATCTCCTCTATAAATGTCTTGCATGTCGTAACGCAAGTTGTTGTGGTAAATGGAACCCATACCATAGTCACGGAGGAAAGCAGAAACAGATTTGTTGACGTGCTTTCTTGCTTTGTCAATCTGCGGACAGAAATGATTGGACCAGTTCCATTTTTGCCTTTGGCATATGTTAGAAATCACAAAGGCAGTTTTAGGGAAAAGTGAAAACAGTTGTGCAAAGGTGTCCTTCATAAGCATTTCCAGACCTACCCCAGTCAAAGTGCCTAGGTCATTGCCACCACAGTGCACTATTATGAGGTCAGGGTGCTGGATTTGCATGAAGGATTTCACCAATGGCATCAATTGGTGCCACTTTAACCCTCTCTGACCAATCCATTTAATGTCTACATTTGGCAAAGCAAGGTCTCTCACCATACCTGTTTTCTCTGCAAACTTTTCACTCCAGAAGACATAGCTGTGCCCTACAATCCACACTGTGAACATCTTCAAAGGAGAACTGGATGCACTCAGGAGGTGTCTTTCAGTAGAATGGCAATATGAAAAGAAAGACAGTTTGGAAATGGAGGCATACATATTTTTTTCAAAACAAAAAGAACTGATTGGCTGTTTCATACCATTCTAGAATAAAAACTAGGCTGTATGTGTAAATTAATAGAAGCATGTTTTGTATTGGTACAGAAAAATGTGTTACCAACAGTACTATGGATTTGCTGTTAGGTTTGAAAAGTCAAAACTCTTGCTCTGTGGAATTGAAACATTGTGTGGCGAACTTCTGACCTGACTCCACACAGCAGTGTTCCATGAGCTGTTGCTATGGTAGCAGGCAGAAGTCAAGTTGGGGGAAGGGTACTAGGCAGAAGTCAAGTTGGGGGCAGGGTACTTTTGGAAAAGGGTTGGTTTTCAACCAATAGAAATGTGTGATTACATTTGAAAAAAAGGGGGAAGCACTGAGATTTGAAACTTACATGTATATGTGTGGAAAAATAGAGGGAAACTTTGCCATTATCTGGTTCTGCTGAGAGGAGAGAGGTGTAGAGAACAGAGATCCTGGCTCTGATAATCTGCTGTTTGAGTGCCACATTTCTTTCACAACTAACTAATTTTAAAGGTGAGGTTAGAGTTTGAGAGGGGATGTATTTGGTAAATTAAGAAATGAATAATAGAAATGTAATTCTTTTTGTTGAAGTTGCGGTTATTATTTTCTGTTTTGGGAGAAATTTAAATGTGAGGAACATGTAAAATAATATGGACTATGTTTTCACGATAAATTAAGGTGTATTGGTATAAAAAATGAATAGTTTAAGGGTTTGAGGTTGGACTCAGTAATGCAAATACATTCAGCATCACTAAGGCTGGTTGCCCTTGGTGGAATGTAGGCAGTCACCCAGGTTACACATGTTGGGAAATATAGGCAGAGATTTATTGTGTACAACTCTGGTAATTTTATATTTGCATTAGTAGGAAAAAGGGGGAGCGATTTTTTGGTGCAGAAGCAGACTCTTAGCACACACCCAGCTCCTTTCCATGTATAATCATGCACAGTATTTACAAGCGAGTGGGGTTTGAGGTTTCAGTCTGTAATGCAAATACATTCAGCATCACTAAGGCTGGTTGCCCTTGCTGGAGTGTAGGCAGTCACCCAGGATACACATGGTGGTGGTCTGGAAAAGCAGTTTGGACATGTGCATTTAAAAAAATCTGAAAAGTGGATTCATAATGTGTCAGTCTGTAAAAGTGATTATCACTTGCCAAAAAAAAAAAGAGCAGTAAGTGTGCATTCAAATTGGCAAAGAAATTTCGTTTTGTGACTAATGTGAAAACATGACTCTGTGTGCAAATAGGAATTACAGGCAGAGATTTATTGCGTTTTGCTCTGGTGATTTCACAGTTGCATTAGTAGGAAAAAGGGGGAGCGATTTTTTGGTGCAGAAGCAGACTCTTAGCACACACCCAGCTCCTTTCCATGTATAATCATGCACAGTATTTACAAGCGAGTGGGGTTTGAGGTTTCAGTCTGTAATGCAAAGACATTCAGCATCACTAAGGCTGGTTGCCCTTGCTGGAGTGTAGGCAGTCACCCAGGATACACATGGTGGTGGTCTGAAAAAGCAGTTTGGACATGTGCATTTAAAAAAATCTGAAAAGTGGATTCATTATGTGTCAGTCTGTAAAAGTGATTATCACTTGCCCAAAAAAAAGAGCAGTAAGTGTGCATTCAAATTGGCAAAGAAATTTCGTTTTGTGACTAATGTGAAAACATGACTCTGTGTGCAAATAGGAATTACAGGCAGAGATTTATTGCGTTTTGCTCTGGTGATTTCACAGTTGCATTAGTAGGAAAAAGGGGGAGCGATTTTTTGGTGCAGAAGCAGACTCTTAGCACACACCCAGCTCCTTTCCATGTATAATCATGCACAGTATTTACAAGCGAGTGGGGTTTGAGGTTTCAGTCTGTAATGCAAAGACATTCAGCATCACTAAGGCTGGTTGCCCTTGCTGGAGTGTAGGCAGTCACCCAGGATACACATGGTGGTGGTCTGAAAAAGCAGTTTGGACATGTGCATTTAAAAAAATCTGAAAAGTGGATTCATAATGTGTCAGTCTGTAAAAGTGATTATCACTTGCCCAAAAAAAAAGAGCAGTAAGTGTGCATTCAAATTGGCAAAGAAATTTCGTTTTGTGACTATTGTGAAAAGAAATGTAGTAATATATTTAAATAAAATAAAGGAATTTTTTTTTAGTTTTTTTCAGGTATTGCTGAAGAGCAGTGAACAAAATTTAAGATGCCTACAAAATCCAGAGTTCAAAAAACTCACAAAAAAAACCTATATTTGAAGACAACTGGAGGACCAAAGTTAGTAGAAGATGCTCATGTTGGGAAAAAGAAAAAATCTTCTGGTAAGCAGAAAAAACAATTTCTAAAAAATATATTCAAAAGAATGAAAAATGTACAAAATGTCTGTACTGGAAAGAATGTTTTGAAAAGAAAAGGACAGGAAAAAATTGAGAATTTAGTTAATGCAAATATACCTTCTGCAACTGAAAAGATTTACATAAATAGAAAAACAGCGTTTAAAGAGATACGTAGAAAAATGTTTCAGAGAAGAGTTATGTCCAATTTGATAAAGGATGTGAAGAAATATAAGCAAAAGAGTAAGTTTTATAAAAGAAAAAAAGAAATTGAAGCCATTGCAGCAAAGGCATTAGAATTAAAAAGGAAACTATTCATTTTAATTTTGAATAGGATGCGTACATTAGACAAAATGGTTAATGTACTGAAATCACATAGCAAAAGGAAAAGAGTAGTGAACAGAACAAACTTTTGTAAAGTGTTTTTAGGAAAGTGGATGCATAGTTCAAGTAGTGAACCTTTTTTTAATGAAGAGAGCTATTTTCAAAGTAATAGTTTGCTGCATGCAGTTGACACCAGAGGTCGTGCTTACGAAGTAAAAAATGGTTGCATAATGGAGAAGGAGATAATGGTTCCAAGAGATGAGGTACAAGTGATGGCAGATGAGGCTATGGGGAGACGTCCTAAAGCCCCAGTGTACACTTGGAATTGTAGTAGTATTTGCACTGTGCGTCAGGAATCTATTGACAAATTTCGTGAGTTTCTAAGAGAATATAGTAAAAAAAGTATAAAACAGAAGATTAAGGTGCTTCAAAGTCTAGATCCATGCAGAGTGAGAGAGAATACTGGTTTGCAGGGTCATTCTCTGGCTTGTCTATCTAGAAAAGTGTGTAATAGTGTTTTCCATCATTTTAGGATGCTGGCTGTTCATCATACTGAAATGAGAAAGTTTGTGAGACGGTTGTATTTTGCCAAAAGTCCAGCAATAAAGTTAAATGAATAGGGCTCTGTTCCGAGGAACGGTATCAGATGTAGAGAAGGTTGTTGATGAAATTCAGTTTTGTTACTTTGGTCCTGAACAAAACAGTGCAGAGAAGGACACAGTAAATGAGGAAGAAGTGGAAGAGAATGTAGAACCCTCTGTAAGTAAGACATTTAATGATCACATAACAAAATTTGCAATAATCTCTAATGAAAGACCAAATTTTACTTGTATTTGTTGCCTCAGAACTCATTATAGAAAACAAACTAGGAATGTTGATCTCTACAGAAAGAGTGAAAATGAAGATAATTATAAGTGGAAGGATTTTGCCACATATATATTTCTTGAAAATTGTTTTGATTTGGGTGAAGATCAGCGTATTTGTAAATACTGTTACAACAAGTTAGAGGAAAATAGAATGCCGACCAGAGCTGTACATAATAATTTAGAATTGGATGCTATTCCTGCTGAACTTTCTGAATTAAATACATATGAGTCTATACTCATTCAATGTGTTCATCCGTTCCAGACCATAGTACGTATGGAGCCCAAAACTGGTAAATTACCTCCTTCCGATTTACTGAGAGGTTTAAAAGGTAGAGTGGTGTATTTGCCCTTGGATTTGAAAAAAAATATGGAAACTATTGATGCGGATACTTTGGAAACTGAACCATTAATTATTCTGGTTAATGGTGTACCTACAAAGAATAAGAAGATTTGGCAGGAGCTGGTAGATGTGCGGAAAGTACAAAGAGCAAATTTGTATTTGAAAAGGAATAACAAATGGTATGAATCAATTTATATAGAAGAAGAAGAAGAAGAAGATTTACAAGAAGACACAGAAACACCAACTGGACAAATTGAAAAAGTGGACAAGTCAAAGGAAGAAGAAATTTATGAACATTTTAGCATACATCCTCTTCATTCAAAAGAAGTTATGGGAGACAATATTGATCTCTTTCAGATGAAGAAAGCAAAAGGAACTCCAGTGAGTGTATGGGAGGAGAGCTTGGAAGCTCGATGTTTTCCCCAGCTGTTTCCTAAAGGAAAAGGAGGACGATACGATGAACGTCCGGAACAGATTCCAGCTTCAGAGTATCGGACTACAAGACTATATGCTGAAGATCCCAGATTTCGACAAAGTATTCCTTATTTGTTCCATCTTTTATTTGAAAGCGACTTGTCTGCACTGTCTTATGCAGTAAATCACATTTTAAAAAGTGGAGTACATTTACAAAATGTGTCTGCTAAGGATTTTATGGAGAAAGTGCAGCACCGAGATGATCATTTGGAAACACAACTGATCAATCTGATGGCTTGTCAGCGTGGGACAAATGAATATTGGTACCGACGCCATGGTGAATTAAAATGCATGTTACGGAATTTAGGAACACCAACATGGTTCGTTACACTAAGCTGTGCCGAGTACGCTTGGGATGATTTACTGGATTTTCTACGAGAGGCAAATTCAAACATTAAAAACATCGAATACAAGACAGCAGGAGAACTGTGCTCATTGGATCCGGTTAATGTTTGCAGATATTTCAATCATAGATTTGAGGCTATGATGTCCTTCATCTGCAATAAAAAAAATCCACCTCTTGGAGAAGTAGTAGATTTCTTTTGGAGAAAAGAGTACCAGGCAAGAGTTGCTCCTCATATTCATATGCTGTTGTGGATCAAGGATGCTCCAAAGTTTGGAACAGATACTGATGAAGCAGTGTTATCTTACATTGAAGAATATGCAACATGTGCTATACCAAAAAGCACAGAAGAGAAAAAGTTAAAGGAGCAAGTTTTACGTTTCCAAAGTCATCGGTGTGGAAAATACTGTCGACGGAAATACAAGAGCAAAGATAAATACTACACTAAATGTCGATTTGGATTTCCTAGACCTGTTCTTTCAAATGGAAGAGTAAACAGTTTTATGTCAGCTGTGAGACATACTATCACAAGAAAATCACCTAAGAATACCTACAACCTTAAAAGAAAAGAAGAATCAAAAAATATAAATGACTACAACCCAGTCATTTTATCCATGTGGAACGCTAACATGGATATACAGTATGTAGCTGACAATTCCATTGCTGTTGCTCGATATGTAACGTCTTACATTACGAAATCAGAAAAAACAGAATTGAAGGAAATGTGGGAAGAGATTTCTCACGAGAAGACTGTCAGTAAGAAGCTGTACAGTTTCAGTTTGAAGATGTTATCGCATCGAGAAATTGGATCCTACGAATGTTCAGATAGGTTATCTTCTGCAAGTCTCTACTCGAAGTCAAGAAGAATAATTTGGGCAAGTTTAGGCCTTGCAGCAATGAGAAATCGGGTACTAAAATCTGTTGGAGAAATTGAATATTTGGCCGAGAATGACCCAGAAAGTACAGATATTTTGAAATCAAACATGTTGGACACATATTATCCCAAGAGAAGTCAACATCTGGAGAACATGTGTCTCTATGAAGTGCTGCAGAACTACATTTATTCACGGAAAGCCGCAGAAGACATCAACAATGGAAAATATAAAGTCATTGGTGAGGAAGGATGTTTGGTGAAGCAAACAAAAGGAAGTTGGATAAATCACAGGAAGCTGAGTTGCGACACTACTGACAAGAAGGAATTTTACTACTTGGCTCTTTTACAGTTGTTTAAACCATGGCGTACAGAGGATGAACTACTGGGAGAATTTCAAAGCTATGAAGATTCTTTTAATGCTTGCAAAGACACCATACAATGCAGTACATTCTCAAGTTATCTGCAAATGTTAAATGAAGAAATTGAACAGGAAACTACAATTGCAGCAGAAATAGCTAGAGACAGTTCTCAGGACAGCCAAAGTTCAGAAACACTCAGTCAAGATCCCCTAGGACAACCAATCGTTGAAAATGAAGCATCAATAGCCATGAATGAAGTGGAAACGGCTATGAATCAAGCTCAAGAAGAATTTATAGACTTACAAAATTTGGAAAGACAACTGAACGAAGAGCAGCAACAAATTTATGAAGAGATCAGAAACAAAATTGATCACGGATTTCTACATGAAAAAAAAGAGTGCTCATGCACATCATTTCATCCAATCAGGATGTATGTAAGCGGACAAGCTGGAACTGGAAAAAGTTTCCTAATTAAAGTCATCAGAAGCTACCTACAGCAAAAAACGGATTCTACTTTGTCTTGTGTGGTTACTGCTCCAACTGGGTTAGCAGCATATAACATAAAAGGAATCACTTTACATTGTTTGCTAATGTTACCAGTGGAGCATGAGAACAAAATACAATACAACAAGCTAACTGGAGAAGCATCCTTGGAAGTTTCAAGAGTCTTGAAGAAGATGCAAGTTCTCATTATTGATGAGGTGAGCATGGTTTCAAACTTAATGCTTGCCTTTGTGCATTTAAGAATGCAGCAAATTCTGAAGACAGACTATGACATGTTATTTGGTGGAAAACACGTCATAGTTTTTGGAGATCTTTTGCAACTTACTCCAGTTAAAGGACAACCAGTGTTTAATACTGTCACACATGAAGACACGAAGAAGTCATTGGGAAGCATCGGAAATACAAATATTTGGTCCTTCTTTGAGTACAAGGAACTTACTACTAATATGAGGCAAGCAAGCGATGAAGAATATGGAAGTATTCTGAAAGATATCCGGATTGGACTACTCACAGAAGTTGGCAAAAAAGCATTACAGAGTCGGCTGCTACATAATTTATTTCCAAAGGAAGAAATAGTTGCAGAGAAGATATACAAGAACATTGCAGAAAATAAAAGTATCATCTGCTTAATGCCAACTCTACGTGAATGCTCAATATTCAATGAGGAGCTTTTGAAATTGGAAAAGGAAGAGATCAGGAAATTAGAAGCAGTGGACAAAATTGAGGATGGAAGAATTACTGTCACAGTAACAGGCACACTGAAAAATAAATTGGATTCACTAGAGAAGAACATTTCCAAAAGAGCTGGATTAGAAAAAAATCTATATGTTTGCATGAACTGTAGAGTATTTTTAAGGAGAAATTTGGATGTTGAAAAAGGTTTAGTTAATGGAGCTATGGGAAGAGTTGTGGGCTTTATTAATTATCAGAAAAAAGATGGAATTGAATGTTTAAAAATAAAATTTGATCAGATAGAAGAAGTTAAAGACATTTGTCGTTGTACAGTTCGTTTCATGCTTGTGAAAGACTTATATGTACGTAGGAAGCAGTTTCCGTTTTCGCTAGCATATGCTGTAACTATTCACAAGTCTCAAGGATTGACTGTAGATTGTGCATTTGTGAACATTGGTTCAACTGTGTTCAAAGAAGGTATGGCATATGTTGCTTTGTCACGAGTGAAAACATTATCAGGTTTATTCATGATAGACTTTGATGACTCAAAAGTTAGTGCTGATACAAATTGTGTAAAGGAGTATAATAGATTAAGAAGAAGCTATGCTCCTCATTTAGGTCAGTATCCTGTGTTGGAGAAACGTGTAGTTTCTCGTAAAAGGAGAAATGAGAATATCTGTGATGAAGATGTACAGAGGAGGAAAAAAAAGAGGAGTGATGTAATTGCAAGCAAAAAGAGTAAGGAAAAAGAAGAACAGGTTGTAGGATGTCATTTTGAAAATAGCCCTGGTGTCAACTGCTACGCAAATGTAGTGCTGAATGTTGCATTTTATCTGGAAAGTTTGCAAGAGCAGATAATAGTAAATCAGGGAAAAAGATTCTGTTCAGAGCTGAGTCTCCTTTTTCAAAAGCTGAGTAATGATAAAACTCAAATAGAAAGTGCTACTGAAATTAGAAAACTTTTAGATGTATGTTCAGGACGAACACAGTTTTCTCAAAATGAACAGCAAGATGCACACGAATTTTTGATGTTTTTTCTTCAGGTACTGGAAGAAGAAGAAGTTGCAATTGATAATTTATTTGGTCTCTCTTATAAATGGGAACATAGTTGTGAAAACTGTTATAATATATGTGGCTCTAATGTTGATAATGAAAGGTTTATTTTTTTGACATTGCCAGAGACTAAAACAGTCACTTTTGCTAAATTAGTTAAAGATGCTAATCATAGCATGAAATGTGGTGAGTGTCAATCTGACATGTTTTCAACATTAATTTTAAAGGAATACGGACAGTATGTAATTTTAATGATGCAACGATGTAGAGCTGATGGTTCAAAATTGGATACTTTAATAAAGAAGTTTACAGGACAGCAATTATCAATTTCAGGAAAAACTTTTGTAACTGTTGCAATAATTTTCCATGAAGGACCTACTGTTACTTCTGGACATTACACAGTTTATCTTAAATGTGAAAAAGGCTGGACACTGTGTAATGATTCCCAATTGGTTTTTAAGCAACGTTTGCCTTTTGATTTAGCAAATTCCTATCTAATCTTCCTGAAACCTAAATTTTAGAGAGACTTGGCAAGATCTGGACAAAACAATTTTACCATTTTATTGGATTACCATTGGAATTTTCAAAAATAAAGATTTTTTAAATTATCATTTGGCCTAATGGAAAGATAACCAATTGTAATGTGGACTTTTTTAATTTTTAATGAAACTTTCGAAAACCAAAAATTTAGAGAAAATCGGTAACATCTGCTCAATTTAAATTTAGGAATGTTATTGGAGTGCCATTGGAAATTTTTTCAAAAAAGATTTTTTAAATTACTATTTGGCCATGTGGAAAGGTAAACAATTCTATTGTGGACTTAATAAATTAATAATAAATATTTAGGGAAGCAATATGTTACAGAGAATCGGTGAGATCTGTACAAATAAAACTTTAGAATTTTATTGGATTACCATTGGAAATTTAAACAAAAAAGAATTTAAAAATTACTATTTGGCCTAAAGGAAATGGAACCAGATGTATTGTGGAGTTATTTGAGATATAATATTGTGATTATACTTCTGAAACAAACATATCAGACGGTATTTTAAAGAAATAAGTATTGATATTAGATGATATTTTTTTAGAATATTATGCATTTCTATAATGTTAAGTTTAAGTAAAAAGAGATTCTGGGCTTTTTTAATACAATCTTTGAGATTGTTATTTTTTTTTGCCCGCTGTAAAATGATGAATGCAATTGCTTTCACAATTTATAGTGAAATGCAATATATTCTGAAAACAGCAAAAATAAGGCAAAAATATTTTTTGATAAATATGTAAATATGTGTACTGTATTATTAAATGTTTTATTAAATATTAATACTTTTTTCTTTTTTTTCAGATTGATATAGAAAATTTTCGAAAACTAGAACCATTTTTAAAGCAATTTTTTTAAAAAACAAATGAATAAATATTTTTTTGAGTGGGTATGGTAAGTCAATAATAATAATTGTAGTCTCTCAAGGACCTTGTAATGTGATAATTGATTTTTAGTGTTTTTAAAAAAAAAAAAAAAATTACGCGTACCGTACGCGTACGGTAAAAAAAAAAAAAAAAGTTTTTTAAAACATATATAAAAAATAGATGAAAGGTAAGGTTGGCTCTTGAGAGCCGTTGTGTTCATGCAGGGACAGAGGAAAGAAAGATTGGGAATATTAGACGGTACGACAAGTGTGCTGATCTATTTTACTGTTCACTAGGGAAACACTGGTCTCCCTATAAGTAATTAGATCGTGACAATGGGCGCACCGTACTTCAACCCTCGCAAACCGAGGGTTAATTTCCAGAGGGCCAGCAAAAGGAGATGCTCCCCCCACAGATGAAGGGCTCACCTGACCTGCAGAAGAAGGACTCGGCCCTGCAGATGATGGTCCAGGCTGAGCTGCTGTGGATGTGCTTGGTTGACTTACTGAAGGGTTACCTCCAGTAAGTCGAGCATGTGTCCTATTGTGTACATCCTTGAGGTGCCTCATCATGGTATGATTCCCAAAGGAATACTTCCTGTCAGGATTACCTCTTGAAAGTACACGCTGACACAGCTTGCAAGTCACTAAGGGTGCATTTACCTTTTTCTAGCCTTCAGGAAAAGTAAAATAATCCCATACATAAGAGGTCTTTTGTTTCCTCGCTCTCTGCCTCAAGGTAGTGCTGCTAGTGCTAGCCTCACTCTCAGAAGGGCTCTTCTGTTCTGCCATCGTATCACAAAGACAACCCAGCTCCTTCTCCTAAGGGATCACAAGCAGGAATGGGTGTGGTGTAGGAGAGTTCTAGAACTGAAAGTAGTTTCATCCAATCAAAAGTTGTGTTTCATGATCACATGACCTACCGTACGCTTACGGTACGCTTACGGTACGCTTACGGCAAAAGTACGCATGCGCGTAAAAAAGACACGCGCTTGCGCGCATGCGCATAACAGTCACTACCCGACACTTCCGCATAACGTGCGCGTGTAGCGTACACGCGTACGCGTCCCACGCGGAGTACGCGCGGCTACGCAAATTGCGTAACTATACGCAAAGAGCGTAGATAAATTACGGACATTGCGTAAACCGTACGCTTACCGTAAGCTTACGGTACGCGTACTAAAAAAAAAAATTAAAAAAAAAGGAAAAAATGTATTGCTAATAAATTTTACCTGTTTATTTTATAAAATATTTTAAAAAAAACATATTATAGAATTTTAAAAATTTAACCATAGTCTTTAAAAAAGGATAGAAAATTAAAAAAAATATATGTTTAAAAAATAGAAGAAAATAAAAAAATTAGCATTTAAAAAACCTTGCAAATTCACTGAAAAAACCATGGGTTTCACACACGTTATAGTTAGGAATTAGCATTTAAAAAACCTTAGAAATTCAATGAAAAAAACCAAAGGTTTCACACATGTTATAGTTAGCTGGACATTTCACTCGTAAAAAACCAATGAAATTCCCCCGTTATAGTTAGTTCAGCTAACTATAACTCGCGCGCCCGCAATGCACTGCTGATGACGTCACATATTACATCACTCATGACATGGTCAGTGACATCACTCATGACATCACTGATGACCTCTCAAATGACATCACTGATGACATCATCCAGTGAATGTGTGTTTTTCTGAAAATTAAATATGTTTTATTTATGTATATCTCAAGGTCGATGGAAGAATAAATGGGTATATAAGTGTCTAAATGGATGAATTGTTTTTGAAAAATTGATTGTATAACTGACTGATTAAGTGTATCTTAGTGAATACATGGCTTAGTGAGTAATGTTAAAATATGTAAATATCTGTATCAGTCTCTCACTTTGTGTATAAGTGGCTGCATGGGTTAGTGAGTAGCTACATGGGTGTCTATATAGGTTATTATTTGGTTTTTTGAGTATCAGTGTCTGATGTCTGTATGGTTCGGTGGGGGGTATTACGTAGTGCATAGGTGCATGAATGAGTGACTCACTCTTTGTATGTGTTGAAGACAGCATGTGTGCAGGACTCTATGGGTGAATGAGTGTGTGCATGGGTGTGTTAGTGAGTGAATGACTGTCTCAATAGTGTCTCTATGAGTAACTACATATGTTTTAAACTAGTATATGTGACAATTGGTGTATATAAGCGAGTATATGTGAGAGTGAGAGATTGGAAGAGTTCCTGTATGAAAAAGTATGTGTTTTATAAGTGATTGTTTAAAAGACTAAGTATGTGTAAGTTTCTGTAGAAGTAAGTGTGGCGGTGTGTGTATAACTGTATATGCAAGTAAATGTATGTTTGATTCTTTATTAGCATGAGTGACTATGTGTGTGAGTACCTCTATGGATGAGTGGCATTGTGTCACATATTACATCACTCATGACATGGTCAGTGACATCACTCATGACATCTCAAATGACATCACTGATGACATCACTGATGACATCATCCTAGTGATAGAGTGGCAGACCACCTCTGCCCCTAATATAACCTTTGATACACACATTCAAAAATAGAAATTAAAATTTTAAAAACAATGGACATACCAATACCAGTTACAACAACCTATTCAGTAATTCTAAGATCCACATACACATCCACTCATTCACCAACAGTCCTGTACAGTCACTCATACATGTACTCACTCATCATATGTACTCATAAACGTATACATCCTGTTACACAATGCCACTCATCCATAGAGGTACTCACACACATAGTCACTCATGCTAATAAAGAATCAAACATACATTTACTTGCATATACAGTTATACACACACCGCCACACTTACTTCTACAGAAACTTACACATACTTAGTCTTTTAAACAATCACTTATAAAACACATACTTATTCATACAGGAACTCTTCCAATCTCTCACTCTCACATATACTCGCTTATATACACCAATTGTCACATATACTAGTTTAAAACATATGTAGTTACTCATAGAGACACTATTGAGACAGTCATTCACTCACTAACACACCCATGCACACACTCATTCACCCATAGAGTCCTGCACACATGCTGTCTTCAACACATACAAAG
>NC_140579.1:1285029331-1285036831 GCF_964204655.1 Triturus cristatus | reverse complement strand
TATATATATATATATATATATATATACACACACACACACAATATATATATATATACACACACACAATATATATATATATATACACACACACACACAATATATACACACACACACTGTTAGAAAAACACTCCCACACCGGAAGGTCGAGTGGTCAGGGATCAGGCACCGTGCTAAGCATACGTCATACCCACACAATAACCATGCGTGCATTCGTTCCAAAAACGACACTACACCTTAAAAATTATACTGAAAATATATCTCTTTATCTTCTTTTCTCTTAGTTGCTGATTAAATAAATAATAATACAATCACAGTACACAAGGCTTTTCCTGTGGAAGGGTAAGTCAAATAAATAATACTTCAACGATTCAATAAATAAGGTAGATCATAAATAATCAAGGCATAAATATAAGTGCATTACATAAAAGGCAATTAAATACTATGAGGCAATAAATACTGCGACAATAAATACTGTGAAACAATAAATACTGTGAGGCAATAAATACTGTGAGGCAATAAATACTGTGAGGTAATAAGTAGGATTAATACAATAAATACAGTGCCCTCAATAAATAATAAAAGCCAACAATGACACTTTAAAATCAGTTCACATTCCTGAGTTACTATGGGATGATTTGACCCAATCCCAGCTAGTAGAGTTTTGGATGACCTGCGGGGTGTACTACCTGGCTTGGACAAGGCTGAGGCCTAAACTGAGGTAGATCAAGGGGGGGGACCTAGAGATCTGGCTCTCCCACATTACACAACCCCTCTGTATTAGTCTCAGCTCACCCCTGGCACAATCAAGCTGGTTCCAGCACCTCTCTAGCCTCTAGGATGGTCTCTTAGGGCTTCACAGGGCCTTAGGCGCCCTCTATTCCACTTACTGCCCTTTTTATGAAGTTCCGACGCCGCTGGAGTCGTGTCGACGCAGTGAGGCGGTTCCGGTTCGATGTCGGTGGCCTCGGCGCAATGACAGTTCTTATCGACGCCGGTAGGCGGTTCTGGTTCGATGTCGGCGGCCTCGGCTCGATGTCGACCTCCGGTTCGATGACGTCGGGCAGTCTTGGCTTGATGTCGACTTCGGGTGGCTCCGGTTCGATGTCGGCGGCCTCGGCTCGATGTCGACCTCCGGGCGGCTCCGGTTCGATGACGTCGGGCGGCCTTGGCTCGATGTCGACTTCCGGCGGCTCCGGAGTGTGATCTCCACTCCCGACCTCCGCACGATTCTCTTCAGGTTCCGGCGACTCCGGAGTGCGATCTCCACTCCCGACCTCCGGCACGCTTCACCCCGGTCTCTGGCGACTCCGGAGGGCGGACTTCACTCCCCCGTCGACGCCGCACACTCGACCTCGGGTGACTTCCTCCTCGACCTCTGGTACTCTCCACGACCTCAGTCGGCGCCCTCTCTTGACCTCTGGCGGCTCCGGGTACGACGTCTGCTTTCCAGTCAGCGCCGCTTCTCCACCTCGGGCTCCAGGTCTCCAGGCTTCTCGACGTCGGACTTCAAAAAGTTACCAGTAACCAGGTCAGGAACTTGCTGTTCTTTACTTTTAAGGCCTGTTCCTGCTGTCCAGGTCCTTAAGATGGTTTTTCTTGCTTTCTCCCACACAGGGCTCCAGGCTGGGCTCAGTCAGCAGGGACTAGTATCAAGGGTGGGTTTATGGACCCCACTCCAGGCACAAGTTTCCACCCCTGCTGCCTCACTCCTTCCTCCTTCAGGTTTCTGCTCCTCTCTCTTCACCAGTCAGGTGCCAACTGCCAGCTCCAACTGCCAACCCTGACTTAGCTTCCCAACATTCTAAACCTGCCTCACACTGTCACAGGGTTCTGGAATGTTCTGGAAGGTGCTGGTAGGTTCCAGTGATGTCACAGGTGACAATGGGTGGCCTCCATTTTGTGCTCCAGGCCCTCAGACAGAAATTCCAGGGGTAGATAAAATGGCTCCCTGAATCTGCATCAATACTAAAAAGTCTGGTGGTTCCCAAAAAGGAAAAAATACTAACAGGGTTTGAGGCAAAAGTGGGACAAAATAAATAATGATGAGGAGGGACCACCCAAAGGGCTGACAGGTCTAACACGCGTCCCCCCCAGCTGAAAGTGGGGAGAGCTACCCAACCCCTTGGGAGTTCTCATCACTAAGGCGGAAATACCTTGAGACCGTCTGCATTGGCGTGGTCCACTCCAGGCCGATGTTCCACCTGAAAGTCCATTCCCTGTAGGGAGATAGACCACCTCAACAACTTTGGATTCTCCCCCTTCATCTGCATCAGCCAACGAAGGGGTCTGTGGTCGGTCTGAACTAGGAAGTGCGAGCCAAACAGGTATGGCCGCAACTTCTTCAGAGCCGTTACCACTGCAAAGGCTTCTCGCTCTATTGCACTCCACTTCTGTTCCCTGGGAAGTAGTCTCCGGGATAGGAAGACCACGGGTTGATCCAGACCCTCTTCATTGAGTTGCGATAACACTGCCACAATGCCATGTTCCGATGCATCCGTCTGGACAATGAACTCCTTGGAAAAGTCTGGGGCCCGTAGGACCGGGGCCTCGCACATGGCTTGCTTCAGTTTCACAAAGGCCTGCTGACAAGCCTCCGTCCAGACTACCCGTCGAGGTTGCTTCTTGGACGTAAGCTCCGTGAGGGGGGCTACGATGGTACCGTATCCCTTCACGAAGCGGCGGTAATATCCGGTGAGGCCCAAAAATGCTCGGACCTCAGTGTGAGTCTTGGGGGGTTCCCAGGCCATGATGGCCTCGATCTTCGCCTGGAGGGGTTGCACCGCTCCCCTACCCACCAAGTGTCCAAGGTACACTACCGACCCCTGCCCGATCTGGCACTTGCTGGCCTTGATCGTCAATCCAGCTTGTCTCAGGGCCTGGAGAACAGCTTGCAGGTGACGCAAGTGATCCTCCCAGCTGTTACTGAAGACGGCTAGGTCATCCAGATAAGCAGCAGAGAAACTCTCCATTCCGGTGAGGATCTGGTTTACCAGGCGCTGAAACGTGGCGGGTGCGTTCTTGAGCCCAAAGGGCATCACACAGAACTGGTAGTGGCCATTGGGCGTGGAGAAGGCTGACCTTTCCCTTGCTCCATCAGTCAAAGAGATCTGCCAGAACCCAGAAGTAAGGTCAAAGGTACTTAGATATTGGGCAGCTCCCAGCCGGTCAATCAATTCATCCGCCCTTGGGATCGGATGAGCATCAGTTTTGGTTACTGAATTCAGTCCCCGGTAGTCCACACAGAACCTCAGTTCCGGTTGGCCACCCGGTGGTGCGGCTTTTGGTACTAACACCACCGGACTGGACCAGGGGCTGCTAGAAGGTTCGATCACTCCTAGCTCCAGCATCTTAGTGACTTCACTGTTAATGCTGGCCTTCACCTTGTCTGACATCCGGTAGATCTTGGACTTCACAGGTGGGCTGTCTCCTGTGTCCACGTCATGGACGCACAGGTGAGTCCTACCTGGAACAAGGGAGAACAACGAAGAGTACTGTCCCAGGACCTGGCGGCAGTCCTCCTGCTGTTCAGGAGTTAGAGATGGGGAGAGAATCACTCCCTCCACCGACCCATCCTTCTCTTGAGACGCAAACAAATCGGGGAGAGGCTCGCTTTCCGCGTCCTCTGCTCCGTCAGTCACCATCATCAAAATGACTTCGGGCCTCTCGTGGTGGGGTTTGAGGCGGTTAGCATGCAGCTGACGTCTAAGATCCACCAAGTAGGTAGCCTTACCCTTCTTCTCCAATACCTCAAAGGGTCCTGACCAGCGATCCTGGAGGGCGCTAAGCTCTCCTGGTTCGATCACCCACACCTTCTGGCCAGGCTCCAACTCCACCGGGTGAGCGTTGTGGTCATACCACGCCTTCATTACTGCTTGGCTGGCTTCCAAGTTGTCAGAAGCTTGCTTCCACAACTTCCGACAGGTCTAACACACACATATATATATATATATATATATATATATATATATATATATATATATATATATATATACACATACATACATACATATATATACACATATACATACACACACACACACACACACACACTATATATACACACACACTATATATTATATATTTCCACCGCTATGTCAAGAAATTCACAGTAAACTGGACTGATTTTGTAGGTGGGAGGAACAAATAGTGTGGACACATCAACTTCAGAAATATACCGACCACATATTGGTGTGGATTAGGTATATAGACGACCTATTCCTTATTTGGAATGGACCCCAAAATCTAGCCCAAGAATTCATTAATAAACTAGGAATCAATGATCTAAACTTACAATTCACCTACAAAATCAGTCCAGTTTACTGTGAATTTCTTGACATAGCGGTGGAAATACAAGAGGGGAAAATCACAACACGACTTTTCCGCAAACAAACCGCTGGCAATACTTTGCTACATGCGGCTAGTCATCACCCTGTCCCTCTGAAACAAAGCATACCCTATGGGGAATTGCTAAGAGCCCGTCGTGCATGCAGCACTGACTGTGATTTTCAAAATGAACAACAGATTATGCTCACACGCTTCAGAACAAGGGGTTACAAAGAGGTAACTCTAACCACAGCCTGGAATAAACTTAAAGATTTGCAACAACATGACACTATTCAAACTTTCCAGCAGTACCATTAGGAAAAGGAATGAAAATAAGGATATGCCTACAGCACCAAGAATGGTAACCCAATACAGCAGGGGAGCATGGGCGCTAAATAAAATCATGATGAAAAACTGGAATTTATTGACAGCAGATCCCATTATTGGTGATTGTATAGGAACAAGACCACAAATAACATACAGAAAGGCAATATCCTTAAAAGATAAATTAGTCCATAGCTATCGTGAGGAAGATGTGAAACCACAATGGTTAACAATGCCTAATGGCTTTACCACATGCGGAATGTGTAAGGCAGACCGTAATGGCAAGAATTGCAGGGAATATATCACAAGTACCAAGCAAAAACGCCCAATAAAACATAATTAACTGCAATAGTGATTTTACTGTCTACATACTAGAGTGCCCTTGTGGCCTCAAGTATGTGGGCAGTACCAAGCTACCACTAAAATTGAGAATCTTACAGCATATACGAGCTATCGCTAACTGTGATCACAACTATCCGGTGGCGCGTCACTATTCTGAGGTTCATCATGGTGACAGCAGCAGCTTACGTTTTTTTGGGGGTTGAAAGAGTTCCCAGGCAAATACGAGGAGGGGACAGAGAGAAACGTCTAAGAGTACTTGAGTCCAGATTTATTGTAGATCTGGACAGTAAAACACCCAAAGGACTCAATAGTGGGGAGGAACTTGCAACTCACATAGGCATTTAGTTCTCTGAAAGTCCTTCGGTAATGTGGATAGTTCTCTGAAAATCTTTTTGTAATACGAATATGGTCACTCCTAACTCCTGTTAGGATTTTAATGACTCATGATACTTATTATTTTACAATCACTCTTAATAAGACAGGGATATGGGTCCACACTGGATATAAGATTATTCCTAATTGGGATATTATGGCAGAATTTACCATAATAACGTAAACACCTATTGAAATCATGGGTGTTTCGGTTTATCATTCCAGTTACCTTCCCATACCCTTCCTCTTTCACTGATTTAATTTCAATCTCAATTCCTTCACATTTAGCACTTCCCCTTCACTCAATTGAAAACCCAGCATCAGATAAAGGATACTTCCTGCTCTTACCATCTGTGATATATTTTCTTGAGGGGCAATTTATGAAGTATTGTTATTGGATAAATGCAGGCAGATGACTGAAGCAATTAATTAACTTAATCCTAAATCAATGTATTGAATTTTCGTTGCATATTCAGAGCATCACTGTAATTTGGCTATTATGGCCTTTATCAATTTGAAATCATTTGAAACCTACGAACGTACATGATGCTGTGCAATTATTTGACGATTCTGGCCGCAATAGAACTATAAGATGTCTATCACTGTCCTTACTTGCAATTAAGTATATGATGTTTTCACAATTATAATCCATATAAATGTTATTTTTGGTGCTATTATAATCTGTGCAATGCTACCTGTATTTTCAAAAAATATGATAGTGGACAAATCCATTTGGAAAGGTATGGCTATTTTAGCCTCAATTGTGACAATTTAGGTTCACTCTTAATATGAATGAACCGGACATTTTGATACCCGTAAGGCATACTGATCTCACCTCTCTGTATATTTTGAAAGCTTTGCATGTTAACAATTAATAGCACCAACGAGAACCAATATCCATATGTGACGATACATCATGTAGTTGTGATCACAAGCAAATGCGGTATTTATGATGCACACGACACTTTTCCATTATGATACGTGCAAATTTTGCCGGTTTCCTTTTTTACTTTTTATTTATTTCAAACTTTATTGTTCCCTCTGGATATGTATTAGCAAGGTCTGAATATTCAGCACTTAATGTGCTCCTGAATCCCTTTCTTGCAATTGCAAATTAATTAGTTTGTCTATTTAGATGTTTTATAAATGGAATATTTCAGTAATTTGAAGTAATCAATTTAAAAGTGATTTAGGTTGCATTTACGTGTTTCGTAAATGTTAATTATTTAACATTTCACAACGAAGTGCATAATATGTCCTCCGTGTGCTGACGGTGCGCGAAGTGCATCGTGCGTACATGGCCCATCCAGCGTAACGTGGGCACGCGGTGCGCGTAGCGCACCGCGTGCCCACCGTGCGTGCACGGCACTAACTGCGTAAAGTAAGCGCGCGGTGCGCAAAGCGCACCGCGTGCTCACTGTGCGCGCACGGAACGAACTGCGTTAAGTGGGCGCGCACGCCACGAACGGCGTAAAGTAACTTAGCATTTAAAAAACCGTACAAATTCACTGGAAAAACCATAGGTTTCACACACGTTATAGTTAGGAATTAGCATTTAAAAAACCTTGCAAATTCAATGAAAAAACCATAGGTTTCACACATGTTCTAGTTAGCTGGACATTTTACTCATAAAAAACCAATAAAATTCCCCCGTTATAGTTAGTGCAGGCAACTATAACTCACGCGACCGCAATCCTCTGCTGATGCTAATACTGTATTTAGACACTTATTTGCCCATGTCTTCTTCCATTAAATTTTAGCTATACATATATTACAAATATTTTTTTTTCATAAAGGCACATATGTCATCAGCAGAGGATTGCGGTCGCGTGAGTTATAGTTGCCTGCACTAACTATAACGGGGGAATTTCATTGGTTTTTTATCAGTAAAATTTCCGCTAACTATAACATGTGTGAAACCTATGGTTTTTTCAGTGAATTTGCAAGGTTTTTTAAATGCTAATTCCTAACTATAACGTGTGTGAAACCTATGGTTTTTTCAGTGAATTTGTACGGTTTTTTAAATGCTAAGTTACTTTACGCCATTCGTGGCGTGCGCGCCCACTTAACGCAGTTCGTTCCGTGCGCGCACGGTGCGCTTCGCGCACCGTGCGCGCACAGTAAGCACACGGTGCTTAC
>NC_140579.1:1285014331-1285021831 GCF_964204655.1 Triturus cristatus | reverse complement strand
GAGGAAAAAATCTATGTATTTCGAGGTATTCTCGAATATGCCATTGATTGCCGATACTATCGGACGTCCTGGAATCGGGTTGATTCCCTTGTGCACCTTGGGGATGAAGTATATACTCGGAAGAATCGGATACTCCTTATTCAAAAATTGTAATTCTTCCTTTGTGAGCAGTCCTTCTTTATGCCAGATATGTAAATCATCCTTATATTGTTTATTGGTGCTGTCAACCAGTGCTCTGGGTATCCTGCGGTAGCATTCCGAGTTGTTGAGATGCCGGTATGCTTCCTCCTTATATTCTTTTTTGCCCCATAGGACTACATTGCCTCCTTTATCCGATTTATTGATGATAACATTACTGTTTACCTTCAACTTGGCCATCAAATTAAAATAGTCTCTCATTCTTGGGGTAGGTTTTGTCATACTTCTTAGAGTCTGGTGCTGTAATTTTTTTAATTCATCAGTGACTCTCTCTTGAAACACATCTATAGAGTCACGCGGCATAGTTGGCATAAATGTGGAGGCCGATTTGAACGGGCTCTTACAAGACTTGGAGATGTTGATCCCTTCATATTCTGCCACCTCCTGTGTAGCACTGGTAGCTTCCTGGCCTCTACCCAGTGCATTTAAAATAGCGATGGCTTGCATATCAGAAGCCGCTAATCCTCTGGTGGTATTTTCACATGTACTTGCATGACTTGTGGGTGTATCTAGTTCCGATCTCTTATTAGACTCTTCACTCAATTTGTTTTTAATGGTAAAGTATTTTTTTAATTTGATCTTTCTAATGAATTTGAAAACATCCACTCTCGTATGTACATAGTTAAAGTTGCTTTCTGGGCAAAACGAAAGGCCTACTGACAATAGTTGTTTCTCTGCCGTATTCAGTTCAATGTCTGTAAGATTAATGATCGTATTATCTCTTACTTCTTGTACTGTCTCCATTGCTGCCCTCGACGATTTCGCCCTCTTGTGCTTCCTTCTTTGCCTCCTTCTGATGTTTCGCTTCTGGCTGGTTGTGATTGTTGCTGCCGTGGGCGCAGGGTCTGTTTGCGTTGCATGCGAACATAATCTAGTTCTTCTGCCAAAGTTAAAAGCCCGAGGTCCCCCGCTTCATTGCTCGAGCTTGGATTGTCCGAATCCACCTCACTGGTAGTTGCGTTAGTCATAGCGCTACTATCGGTTGATACATTGGAGTTCGCGTCGTCATCAGTCTCAGGTTGGTTGCCTAGAGGACACACATATATATATATATATATATATATATATATATATACATATACACACACACACACTATATATATATATATATATACACACACTATATATATATATATATATATACATACACACACTATATATATATATATATATATACATACACACACTATATATATATATACATACACACACTATATATATATATATATATATATATATATATATATATATATATACACACACACACACACTATATTCACTGAAAAAACCATAGGTTTCAGGGGTGTTATAGTTAGCTGGACTTTTCACTTGTACAAAACCATTGAAATTCCCCCGTTATAGTTAGTTCAGCTAACTATAACTCGCGCGCCCGCAATGCACTGCCGATGACGTTACATATTACATCACTCATGACATGGTCAGTGACATCACTCCTGATATCACTGATGACATCTCAAATGACATCACTGATGACATCATCCTTGTGATAGAGTGGCAGACCTCCTCTTCCCCCAATATAACCTTTGATACACACATTCAAAAATAGAAACTACAATGTTCAAAACAATGGACATAATAATACTAGTTACAACAACCTCTTCAGTAATTCTAAGATCCACATACACATCCACTCATTCACCAACAGTCCTATACAGTCACTTATACATGTACTCACTCATCATATGTACTCATACACCTATACATCCTGTTACACAATGCCACTCATGCATAGAGTTACTCACACACATAGTCACTCATGCTAATAAAGAATCAAACATACATTTACTTGCATATACTGTTATACACACACCACAACACTTCTACGGAAACTTACACATACTTAGTCTTTTAAACAATCACTTATAGAAACACATACTTATTCATACAGGAACTCTTTCAATCTCTCACTCGCATATACTCACTTATATACACCAATAGTCACATTTATTAGTTTAAAACATATGTAGTTACTCATAAAGACACTATTGAGACAGTCATTCACTCAATAACACACCCATACACACACTCATCCACCCATACAGTCCTGCACACATGCTGTCTTCAACACATACAAACAGTGAGTCACTCATTCATGCACCTATGCACTACGTAATACCCCCCCACCGAACCATGCAGACACTCAAACTGATACTCAAAAAACCAACTAATAAGCTATATATACACCCATGTAGCTACTCACCAACCCATGCAGCCACTTATACACAAAGTGAGAGACTGATACAGATATTTACATATTTAAACATTACCTACTAAGCCATGTATTCACTATGATACACTTAATCAGTCAGTTACACAATCAATTTTTCAAAAACAAATCATCCATTTAGACACTTATATACCCATTTATTCTTTCATCGACCTTGAGATATACATATATATAACATTTAATTTTCAGAAAAACAGACATTCACTGGATGATGTCATCAGTGATGTCATGAGTGATGTCACTGACCATGTCATGAGTGATGTAATATGTGACGTTATCAGCAGTGCATTGCGGGCGCGCGAGTTATAGTTAGCTGAACTAACTATAACAGGGGAATTTCAATGGTTTTGTACAAGTGAAAAGTCCATCTAACTATAACACCCCTTAAACCTATGGTTGAAAATTTCGCGAGGATTCGTCGACCGGCGCCAAAGTTATTCCAAATAGAATGTTGCGGATTTCCTATGGAAACACGGTCCTAACTATCTACTGGCGACCGCCAGTAAATAATATATATATATATATATACACACAATATATATATATATATATACATATATATATATATATATATATATATATACTATATATATATATATATATATATATATATTCACTGAAAAAACCATAGGTTTCACACATGTTAGAGTTAGCGGAAATTTTACTGATAAAAAACCAATGAAATTGCCCCGTTATAGTTAGTGCTGGCAACTATAACTCACGCGACCGCAATCCTCTGCTGATGCGAATACTGTATTTAGACACTTATTTGCCCATGTCTTCTTCCATACATTTTTAGCTATACATATATTACAAATATTTTTTTTTATAAAGACACATATGTCATCAGCAGAAGATTGCGGTCGCGTGAGTTATAGTTACCAGCACTAACTATAACGGGGCAATTTCATTGGTTTTTTATCAGTAAAGTTTCCGCTAACTATAACATGTGTGAAACCTATGGTTTTTTCCAGTGAATTTGCAAGGTTTTTTAAATGCTAATTCCTAACTATAACGTGTGTGAAACCTATGGTTTTTTCAGTGAATTTGTACGGTTTTTTAAATGCTAAGTTACTTTACGCCATTCGAGGCGTGCGCGCCCACTTAACGCAGTGCGTTCCATGCACGGTTTTTATCAACTTTAATAAGCCCTGTACATTTGGTGGCCTTCGGCCACCAAAGGCACAGGGGGTGGGGTCAATGTGGATAGTGTTTTTTTTATTTCGATTTTATAATTTCATGTTGCCAAAATATAGTTTTTTTACTGATGTAATAAGCCCTGTACTTTTGGTGGCTGACGGCCACCAAAAGCACAGGGGGTGGGGTAAGTGTGGATAGTGTTTTTTTTAATTCTATTTTTTACCGTACGCTTACGGTAAGCGTACGGTAAGCGTACTCGGCGAAATTGCCGAAAAAAAAATAAAACCGTTTTTGCTCTTGGGGGATGTTTGGGGACTCCCTCAACATGACTATGTGGGAGGGAGTTGTCAAAACAGCCCCGTAACATGTTTTTGGGCATCATGTTTGATAAATAACACTCAGTGCGAGAGACAAAATGGCGGACGCCGCTTCCTGGTTTCGGCCGATTCGAATGTTTACTAAGATCTAAGAGCCCATCAGAATCGCGCTCGCGCACGCCACCGTACGCGTACGGTAAGCGTATCGTAAGCGGGCTCAGATATATATATTGATTTAAAGGCTATTTTCTCAGAATCTACTGAACAGATTTACACCAAACCTACAAAAGGCACTTCCTTGACCTACGGACTACCTCTCTGCCAAATTTCTAGTAATTCTGTTCAGCCGTTCGGGCTGTAGCTCGTTCTAAAGGTCCTATGGAAAAATGCATGGGAAAAACGCGTTTTGGGACCCCCCTTTTATCTCAGCCCCCGCTTGACGAATCCCCCCGAGACTTTCAGGGTAGGAGCGGAGCGTAGCGCCCCACCTATTTTGAGAAATTCGCGAGGATTCATCGACCGGCGCCAAAGTTATTCAAAATAGAATGTTGCGGATTTTCTATGGAAAAGGGGTCCTAACTATAACTACCTACTGGCGACCGCCAGTAGGTAATACACATACATATACATATACATATATATATATATATTACCTACTGGCGGTATTTTGAATAACTTTGGCGCCGGTCGACGAATCCTCGCGAAATTTTCAAAACTAATGGGGCGCTACGCTCCGCTCCTACCCTGAAAGTCTCGGGGGGATTCGTCAAGCGGGGGCTGAGATAAAAGGGGGGTCCCAAAACGCGTTTTTCCCATGCATTTTTCCATAGGACCTTTAGACACAGCTACAGCCCGAACGGCTGAACAGAGTTCCTTGAAATTTGGCAGAGAGGTAGTCTACAGGTCAAGGAAGTGCCTTTTGTAGGTTTGGTGTAATTCTGTTCAGTAGATTCTGAGAAAATAGCCTTTAAATCAATATATATATCTGAGCCAGCTTACGGTGCGCTTACCGTACGCGTACGGTGACGAGCGCGATTCTGATTGGCTGTTAGATCTTAGTAAACATTCGAATCGGTCGAAACCAGGAAGTAGTGGCCGCCATTTTCTCTCTCGCACTCAGAGGGGGTTAAAAAACAAAGGCCAAAAACATGTAAAGTGGCTGTTTCGACAGCTCCTAAGCACCTAGCCATGTTGAGGGAGTCCTCAAAGATCCCCCAAGGTAAAAAACGGAATTTTAAATTTTTCGATAATTTCGCAGATTACGCTTACCGTACGCGTACGGTAAAAATTAATAATAAAAAAAAATGTCCACACTCTCCCCACCCCATGTGCAAACGGTGCCCGAAGGGCACCATTTGGGCATGGCATATTACAGCTGCCAAAGAAATTAAATATTACATTTCACAACGAAGCGCATCATATGTCCTCCATGTGCGCACGGTCCGTGAAGCGCATCGTGCGTACATGGCCCATCCAGCGTAACGTGGGCACGCGGTGCGCGTAGCGCACCGTGTGCCCACCGTGCGTGCACGGCACTAACTGCGTAAAGTGGGCGCGCGGTGCGCGAAGCACACCGCGTGCTCACTGTGCGCGCACGGTGCGCGAAGCGCACCGTGCGCGCACGGAACGAACTGCGTTAAGTGGGCGCGCACGCCACGAATGGCGTAAAGTAACTTAGCATTTAAAAAACCATACAAATTCACTGAAAAAACCATAGGTTTCACACATGTTATAGTTAGCTGGAAATTTTACTGATAAAAAACCAATGAAATTCCCCCGTTATAGTTAGTGCAGGCAACTATAACTCACGCGACCGCAATCCTCTGCTGATGACATATGTGTCTTTATGAAAAAAAAATATTTGTAATATATGTATAGCTAAAATTTAATGGAAGACATGGGCAAATAAGTGTCTAAATACAGTATTAGCATCAGCAGAGGATTGCGGTCGCGTGAGTTATACTTGCCTGCACTAACTATAACGGGGGAATTTCATTGGTTTTTTATCAGTAAAATTTCCAGCTAACTATAACATGTGTGAAACCTATGGTTTTTTCAGTGAATATATATATACACACAATATATATATATATATATATATATATATATATATATATATATATTGACTAATATATGTGACTATTGGTATATATAAGTGAGTATATGTGATAGTGAGAAATTGGAAGAGTTCCTGTATCAATAAGTATGTGTTTCTATAAGTGAATGTTTAAAAGACCAAGTATGTGTAAGTTTCCGTAGAAGTAAGTGTGGCGAGGTGGTCTACACGGTGCACTGATTGCGGTTCTCTTATTTCTGTGGGGGAGACCAGTCTTGATCTCCTTCAGAGAAAATTTGATGCGCATCCGTGCACTAGGCCATAGATGTTTTTTCTTTTTTTGCGTTTTTCTCTTCCTGTTTCCCTCCATTAACTCAAGGGCTCTTTTAAGAGCCACTTATAAACTAAACCCCCCAAATTTTTTTTTGAGATATTTTTTTTGAAATTTTTTTGAGGTGCGCGCACTCTGCGCGCACTTAAGGATTTTTTAATTTTTTTTTTTTTTTTTTTTTTAAATTAATATACAAAAAGGTGAAGAAATGGAAGCACACAGAGTCATGCCATCATTTTAAGCACATAACACAGGCTGCCCCTTTCATGGGCTGCATTTCTTTCAGAACAACAACTTCACAAATTAAATCTCTACTAATGCAACTGTGAAATCACCAGAGCAAAACGCAATAAATCTCTGCCTGTAATTCCTATTTGCACACAGAGTCATGTTTTCACATTAGTCACAAAACGAAATTTCTTTGCCAATTTGAAAGCACACTTACTGCTCTTTTTTTTGACAAGTAATAATCACTTTTACAGACTGACACATTATGAATCCACTTTTCAGATTTTTTAAAAAGCCCATGTCCAGACTGCTTTTTCAGACCACCACCATGTGTATCCTGGGTGACTGCCTACACTCCAGCAAGGGCAACCAGCCTTAGTGATGCTGAATGTATTTGCATTACAGACTGAAACCTCAAACCCCACTCGCTTGTAAATACTGTGCATGATTATACATGGAAAGGAGCTGGGTGTGTGCTAAGAGTCTGCTTCTGCACCAAAAAATCGCTCCCCCTTTTTCCTACTAATGCAAATATAAAATTACCAGAGTTGTACACAATAAATCTCTGCCTATATTTCCCAACATGTGTAACCTGGGTGACTGCCTACATTCCACCAAGGGCAACCAGCCTTAGTGATGCTGAATGTATTTGCATTACTGAGTCCAACCTCAAACCCTTAAACTATTCATTTTTTATACCAATACACCTTAATTTATCGTGAAAACATAGTCCATATTATTTTACATGTTCCTCACATTTAAATTTCTCCCAAAACAGAAAATAATAAACACAACTTCAACAAAAAGAATTACATTTCTATTATTCATTTCTTAATTTACCATATACATCTCCTCTCAAACTCTAACCTCACCTTTAAAATTAGTTAGTTGTGAAAGAAATGTGGCACTCAAACAGCAGATTATCAGAGCCAGGATCTCTGTTGTGTTCACCTCTCTCCTCTCAGCAGAACCAGATAATGGC
>NC_140579.1:1281977716-1282059131 GCF_964204655.1 Triturus cristatus | reverse complement strand
CTAAAGAGCCCACCTAGTACATGGTATTATGCAACCAACACTGGAATCTGTGTGTTTGCATTATTCTAACATGTTTAATACCAAACATGACCAGGTTCAGGGAAACCATTATGTAGTTGGAAATCTCGACTTGCCAGTGTCCACTACATACCTTAAAATGGCTTTCCTGCACTTACAAAGCCCAGAGAATGGAGTCTGGGGTTTGTAGGGATACCTCTGCTTGTGAAGGGTTGCCCACATACTTAGAACCATGCACCCTGCCCTTAGTCTGAAGGGCCTACCTTAGGGGTGACTTATGGGTTAAAAGTTAAGTGACTGGGATGTACAGAAAACCTTGTATCTAAAGTGAAAGGTGCATGTATCATTTCATGCAAACTGCGAGAACAGTTCTGCAGGCACAGTTTGCATGGACTTCCATGGGTGGCACTATACATGCTGCAGCCCATGGGAGACCCTTGGTGTACCAAAGCCCTGGGTAGCTCAGTACCATATACTAGGGACTTACAGTGGTACTCCAGTATGCCAATTGTGGGGGGTACAAAGTACCTACCATCAAATTTAGAGGAGAGGGCACTGCCACCGGGGTCCTGATAAGCAGGATCCCAGTAAACTACAATCAAAACATACTGATACCAGGCAAAAAGTGGGGTTATCTAGGCCAATAAGATCCTATTTTTCCTACAAGTATAACACATAACGTACCAGCGTCCCACACAGGTATACTCTGGTCTCCTGATGTTTTCTTAATTTCGTTAGCTTGCCATTTTCACTTTATCATTTTGTTTCTCCTGTCGGTCGTATTTTGTTTCCATTGAAGCCTTGTGGCTTGAGTTCTTTTTTCTGGTTCGAAACATGGCTTAGCAGGATCTGTTATGGGTCATTAGTCGTGTTTATTGGTTCTTAAATGACCAGCATGTAAGCAGTCTGCGACATATGCTAAGGCTCACAAGCTTCCTTCTTTAGATGGTTTCCGATTAAAAAGCGTCTTCCAACAGATAATAACTTCTTTCCTTTGTTGTTTCCCGAAGGGGTAGATTTTGAACTTGTTCTTCTCCCTCGTGGCCTAATTACGTCCTTATCACATTAAAAGTAATGACACGTTGTGGCAGGGATTCGGGTTAGCCTTCGAGCGCCACCCAGTGGCATTTTTGTCGAGTAGCCCACCAGATCCTGCCAGAGATTGCATCTGCTCTGTATTCACTGCAGGACTGAACCACTACGGATTGATTCTAGGGGGGGCTCGGTAATCGGAGCTGTGTGGAAAAGTGGCATATCACCGCCTGGTATGTAGGGAAAGGATTTAGAATTCACTTAAAGTGTTTCCGTGCCGTGCAAAGGAGCTTAGCATCGCCCGAAACAGCGCAAAAGATCTTTGCGTTAACGCTGCGCTCCAACTCACACAATGCGAGGGTGCGGATGCGTGTGTGGGGGCGGGGTCTGCGTTTGCCCTCCGTATTAGGGGGGTTTGTGAAACATGACTCAAAGGGAAGGGCCAGGGCTTGGTGAATCGCGTGTTGCTTTCACAAAAGGGTTCTCCAGCAGCAGGGCAGATGTGCAGGCCGGCCTGTAAATCGATTTTAAAGCGGACCCGAACGAAGCCCGTGCACGCTCTTTGTGGGGGCACGTGGCGCCGCGCGGGTTCTGTTGTGGCTAGTCTTCACGTGGGGTTAATTGACTTTTTATTATTTCGGCTATCTTTGAATTGTGTGGGAGGGGCAACGCGTGCACGGAGATTGGATGCTTTTATTCTGGTGGTGCGTTTGTTATCAGTATACACAGCTTTGGCTGTCAGCAGCCACACTGGAAGCACTGTGCTCTGCTAATGTGCTCTCATGGGGACATGTGCGTGATTAAGCTCGTAGTGCTGCAGTGTTTTCCCGGATTGCTGACTTGTAAAAATGTGCATTTAAGGGTTATGGATATTGTATAGAGCACACCTGAATGTTCTTTATTTGTATTTTTAGACGTTAGATAAAGCTTGAAATGTTTCGGGGGGAAATGAAGTGCGTGCTGTATAAATGAATCCCATGCGTGGATTGTGTGCCTCGTCCTTATGTCAGATTCATGTTGTAAAGCACGGCGTTAGCTTGGAAATCGCGCTGTGAGCCATAGCCACAAAACGCAAGTGCATGTGGCAGTTAAATATTTGGCTGGGACAGTGGCCAATATAAGACTTGTCAGCAGCAATAGCACCTTACTTAGATCCACATACTTTCCTTACCTGCCTGGTCGGTGCCTCTACCCTGGTGCTTCTCCCTCCCGCCGCCGCGTTGGTGTCCTCAGCGGCCGCAGTGAGGAGGGAGTTAACTAACTACATCCCCCAGGTTCCTCGGCGCACCCATACCGGAAGACGACTCAGCTCCTTTCGCGCCTGGCGGCGCTTGATTAACGGCTCCTTTCTCGGCAGAGCGGGTGTCAGCAGCAATAGCACCTTACTTGGATCCACATACTTACCTTACCTGCCTGGTCGGTGCCTCTACCCTGGTGCTTCTCCCTCCCGCCGCCACGTTGGTGTCCTCAGCGGCCGCAGTGAGGAGGGAGTTAACTAACTACATCCCCCAGGTTCCTCGGCGCACCCATACCGGAAGACGACTCAGCTCCTTTCGCGCCTGGCGGCGCTTGATTAACGGCTCCTTTCTCGGCAGAGCGGGTGTCAGCAGCAATAGCACCTTACTTGGATCCACATACTTTCCTTACCTGCCTGGTCGGTGCCTCTACCCTGGTGCTTCTCCCTCCCGCCGCCGCGTTGGTGTCCTCAGCGGCCGCAGTGAGGAGGGAGTTAACTAACTACATCCCCCAGGTTCCTCGGCGCACCCATACCGGAAGACGACTCAGCTCCTTTCGCGCCTGGCGGCGCTTGATTAACGGCTCCTTTCTCGGCAGAGCGGGTGTCAGCAGCAATAGCACCTTACTTGGATCCACATACTTACCTTACCTGCCTGGTCGGTGCCTCTACCCTGGTGCTTCTCCCTCCCGCCGCCACGTTGGTGTCCTCAGCGGCCGCAGTGAGGAGGGAGTTAACTAACTACATCCCCCAGGTTCCTCGGCGCACCCATACCGGAAGACGACTCAGCTCCTTTCGCGCCTGGCGGCGCTTGATTAATGGCTCCTTTCTCGGCAGAGCGGGTGTCAGCAGCAATAGCACCTTACTTGGATCCACATACTTTCCTTACCTGCCTGGTCGGTGCCTCTACCCTGGTGCTTCTCCCTCCCGCCGCCGCGTTGGTGTCCTCAGCGGCCGCAGTGAGGAGGGAGTTAACTAACTACATCCCCCAGGTTCCTCGGCGCACCCATACCGGAAGACGACTCAGCTCCTTTCGCGCCTAGTGGCGCTTGATTAACGGCTCCTTTCTCGGCAGAGCGGGTGTCAGCAGCAATAGCACCTTACTTGGATCCACATACTTTCCTTACCTGCCTGGTCGGTGCCTCTACCCTGGTGCTTCTCCCTCCCGCCGCCGCGTTGGTGTCCTCAGCGGCCGCAGTGAGGAGGGAGTTAACTAACTACATCCCCCAGGTTCCTCGGCGCACCCATACCGGAAGACGACTCAGCTCCTTTCGCGCCTGGCGGCGCTTGATTAACGGCTCCTTTCTCGGCAGAGCGGGTGTCAGCAGCAATAGCACCTTACTTGGATCCACATACTTTCCTTACCTGCCTGGTCGGTGCCTCTACCCTGGTGCTTCTCCCTCCCGCCGCCGCATTGGTGTCCTCAGCGGCCGCAGTGAGGAGGGAGTTAACTAACTACATCCCCCAGGTTCCTCGGCGCACCCATACCGGAAGACGACTCAGCTCCTTTCGCGCCTGGCGGCGCTTGAGTAACGGCTCCTTTCTCAGCAGAGCGGGTGTCAGCAGCAATAGCACCTTACTTGGATCCACATACTTTCCTTACCTGCCTGGTCGGTGCCTCTACCCTGGTGCTTCTCCCTCCCGCCGCCGCGTTGGTGTCCTCAGCGGCCGCAGTGAGGAGGGAGTTAACTAACTACATCCCCCAGGTTCCTCGGCGCACCCATACCGGAAGACGACTCAACACCTTTCGCGCCTGGCGGCGCTTGATTAACGGCTCCTTTCTCGGCAGAGCGGGTGTCAGCAGCAATAGCACCTTACTTGGATCCACATACTTTCCTTACCTGCCTGGTCGGTGCCTCTACCCTGGTGCTTCTCCCTCCCGCCGCCGCGTTGGTGTCCTCAGCGGCCGCAGTGAGGAGGGAGTTAACTAACTACACCCCCCAGGTTCCTCGGCGCACCCATACCGGAAGACGACTCGGCTCCTTTCGCGCCTGGCGGCGCTTGATTAACGGCTCCTTTCTCGGCAGAGCGGGTGTCAGCAGCAATAGCACCTTACTTGGATCCACATACTTTCCTTACCTGCCTGGTCGGTGCCTCTACCCTGGTGCTTCTCCCTCCCGCCGCCGCGTTGGTGTCCTCAGCGGCCGCAGTGAGGAAGGAGTTAACTAACTACATCCCCCAGGTTCCTCGGCGCACCCATACCGGAAGACGACTCCGCTCCTTTCGCGCCTGGCGGCGCTTGATTAACGTCTCCTTTCTCCGCGTCGCGGGCCCGCGCACGGGCTAAGCCCGGGCAAAGGGCGGGCCGTCTGAGGCCGTCAGAGGACGAAGGAGGTCGGGCCGGGCCAACCCTCTTGGACTGGCAGTCTGTGGCTACAGGATATGTAAAGTATTGAGTTAATCTCAGTTGCAAGTTATAAATAGTGGATCGTGTTATTCGTGACACTGTTTTTAAAGGAGTTCCCCTATACCTTCTCTGGTCATGGTTAGGCGGGGAGACAAAGTTTCAGCTGATTCAGCATGTAATACCATCGACACTTACCTAGTAAAAGCAGTTAGTGCTCTTACTCAAGAAATAGATCGGACAGAAAAAAGACTATCTATGAGTTCAAGCGCACTACTACCAATTAACCAAGGTAACCTTAGTGATACTACCACCCACAACGCCGAAACGCCTATAGCCTCGATTACTTTAGAAAGAGAGGATGTAAATGTTAGTACTCAGTCGATACTTTCGAATACCCCCAGATTATCTGCCACAGAAGATAGCCCTGCCCCATTAATATCTACACTGGTAAACCAAAAAGGGGCGCGGAAAAAAATTATAGGGCAGAGTACCATGCCAAAGAAAAAGGGAAAAAAATTACCTTTAATAGAGAACAAGGTTACCACACGTACTAGGGCTAAACAATATACGGTGGAAACCCCTAGCATGGAAGCAATTTTTGATAAGTTAGCCGAGCTCATTAGGCCACTGCATGATAAAGTGGATAATTTGGCCAGGGAGGTCTACAAATTGAAAGGATCCATTGATAAAATTGGGATGCGAGATTTACAGACAATAGGCGCAGAAGGACAAATTATATCAGAGGGTACTGCTGTTGGGAATGCTGGTATAACCAATGTGCCCAAAAGTAAGCTCCCTACTAGTCAGCTTCGGGGCGACCCAGTCATAAGTTCGCAGTTACCTACAGAAGGGAATACAATAGCAAGTGAGAACCAGAGAGGGCAATCTAATATAAAAACCTTACCAATAGAACAAACACGTAAGGATAAGGAAGTACACACGATTCCATCAAACATCAGTAAGACCCCTCCTTGTATTAACCTACCACCGGAATGTAGCGCGTATGTAGCAGTGCTGGTTAATATCCCTAAATTAAAAAATGGGCAAGTAGAGAACCACGATCAACTGAAGAATAAAATCCTTCATTGGTTGTCTAATAATTGTACCTTCCCCATGGAAGGGGCCAGCCAGATTATATTAGCGCAGAGAGTGGGATGGGTAGGTCCCCTTAGAAAAAATTTTGAGGGTGACTGCGTCATAATAAATTTCAAAACTTGTTTGTGGGCCAAAAACACGCTTATAAATGCGCCATTACCATCAGCCTGGGAATTTAACACTACTTTATTACCATTAGGCTACTTTTATAGGCATTTACTGGAACCCAGCTACCCAAGTAACACCGGTTTTGTAAAAACTCTGAGACCCTGTCATAATTTTTGTATCCCAACATATAACAGATTTAAGATCTTTGAATCCCTGGAGGACATTGATTGACATATTTTGTCAAAAAACCCAATACAGGTCAATTATCCTATAAGGCCTATACTAAGTGTCGAATCTAATGAACGGAAGGGAGAAATGACCCATGGTAATCAGGATACCTGTTATCTACCTAATATAGTAGCTGCTCAAGTACCCCTTATATCTGAACTTAATATAGCAGAAGTCGATAGTGCAACTGAGGGATCCAATCCTACCTGGACCATAGCAAAGCTATCTACGGCAGATACTCTTTTAAACTCAGAATCTATTGAAGATGTGTCAAATGGCTGTACAGTTGCTAACTGTGACTTTAATTCAGGTTACAGTGTCATCACATGGAATATTGCAGGCTTAAACAGCAAACTGGACTCCCCCTTTTGGAGGGACTTCATTCATATAGGCTACGATATAATATGCCTTCAAGAAACCTGGTGTGTGGAGCCTATTTTTGTCGAGGGATATTCCTCATACTGTTTGAATGCGGTCAGCTCAATTGCTGGCAGGGCTAAGGGAGGTCTTTTGCTCCTGCTATCTACCAAACTCAACTACTGTAAAATTAAGAGTTGCGTTTCAGTGGATGTCTACTCTCAGGTATTACGTGTAGAGTTTGATAAAGGCAAAGATTTAGTATTGATTAATTTTTATAATAACGTTTTTACTGGTGATAGAGGTAAAATTTTGATTCAGTTGGAAAAAGAAATTGAGTGGACTCAGGTACTATCAGGCTGCCAGTCGATTATTCTTTGGTTGGGCGACTTTAACATAAGCCCATGTCTTTATGCCATGAGCAACTTGTGTGGGTTAAGAAGGGAGTGCGGAAACACGGAGGAAGTAGACTATTTACACTTTCCACACTGTACATATGGTATGGCTTTAAACAAGATGTTAGCCAAGTTTGACTTGGACATGTTAAGTTGTATGAAAAATAGGGAAAACACTAACTGCCCAACTTTTACAGGAAGAGGTGCTAATTCTTACATTGACCACATTTTACTTTCTAATAACACTGCTTATTCCAATCTATGGGTTAATGAGCAAACACTAAGTGATGATAATAGTATTTCCATATCATTGCATTGTTGGGGTAATAAACAAATGGACGTTAACAACCATATTAATCACGTTGAAGCCGTAAAACCAAATGGAATGAGGATTAGGTGTTCGAGGATTGTTCCACATAAATTATTGCAGGAGGTGTTAAGAAAATGTAACAAGGAGATAGATTATTGTCTTGGCGAGGAGGTGAATTCTTCTAATATACTTAACAATTTACTTACAATTAATGAAACAATAGATAGTCTACTCACTAAAACATACAAGGGGAAAAAAGAAATTAATACGGGATGGTTCGACAAAAGTTGTACTCATGCCTTGCATGACTTAAAACAAGCTTTGAGTACTAAACCACGAAACCCCACTAGTATTAAAAACTGTCGTGCCAATTATAAAACATCCTTCGTTAAGAGGAAAAGAGCCCTACAAGAAGAGGCCTGGAACAACCTCAACCTAGCGGTAGACACAAATGATAGCAAACTGTATTGGGAAACTATAAATAGCCCCTTTTTGAAAAATGATAGTGTGCCTGAAATAACCTTGCACGTAGATTGCAATTCATGGATGCAACACTTTTTAAATATTTTTAATCCTGATAGGTTAGTTTTAGATTTTTCACAGGATAATGATCATACATGGCCAAGATTACCCTTAGTTATAAGTCTTGATGAGGTCTACGAGGGTCTAATTAATAGTAAAGACGGTAAAGCACCCGGCCCGGACGGGGTCCCGTTGGATTTATATAAATCCGAATTACATTTGTGGGCCCCTATTTTGACTAGATTTTTTAATGCAACTGCGGAGGGTCAGTTACCTATTTCTTGGGGCCAGTCTTTGATTATTCCCCTTTTCAAAAAAGGCTCCAAGTCTGAGGCAAGCAATTACCGCCCCATTTCCCTATTGGATTCCTCTATAAAAATCATGAGTAGAATAATTTTAAAAAGACTTGAAACCTGGGCCACGGACCATTCGATTTTATCAAAGGCACAATATGGCTTCAGAAAAGGTCTGGGGACATTGGAGCAGTGCGTTAATCTTGACCTCCTTATTCATAAATACACTGTCGCTAAGGAAGGTAACCTGTTCCTCTGTTTCGCAGACCTGAGTAGTGCCTTTGATCTTGTAGATCATAAAATCCTTTGGGATATCCTGCTGGAACTAGGTGCCCCAAAGGAGTGCGTATATTTTTTGGCACGGCTCTATTCTGGATTATCGTGTAAAGTTCGTTATGGTCCTTTGGGGGAATGTACACCCCTTTTTAAAGTTGCTAGAGGTATCCGACAGGGCTGTGTCTTGGCACCATTTTTATTTTCATTATTTATTAATCAAATTGATTCGATTTTAAGTAAATTATCTTCAGATGCTCCTATGATTGATGGAAGTGCCATCCCAATTTTATTATACGCAGATGACACTGTACTTTTATCACGAACACAGATTGGTTTACAACGTCTTATAGACAGATTTGTGTTATTTATTAAAGATAAGAAACTGGTAGTCAACAAAACTAAGACTTTTGCTATGACTTGTGGTAGGAAGGTAAAATCAAAATCTACCTTCTACATTGATAAAGATAAGATGCAAATGGTCAATAGATTCTGCTATCTGGGGATAACATTCTCTGGAGATGGGAAATGGACACACAAGGATGAGAATGTGAGATTGAAGATGAACAGAAATACCAGTAGTATTTTTAGATTTGCAGCTAAATTGGGGCAAAGGAGGATAAAAGAAATGTTGGCCATTTATAAAGCCAGGTGCGTCTCATCGGCACTGTATGGGGCGGGAGTGTGGGGCCACCATCATGTTAATTTTTTACAGAATGATGAAAACAAGTTTTTGAAAAAGTTATTATGTGCCCCCCCCCCCTCAGCTTCAACTTTGTTAACTCACAAGGAAGTCGGTATTGACTTCATTATGGATTTAGCCGCTTTACGCCCACCATTACTCTGGCGCTCCATCCGGTCTAAAACTGAGACAATATTCACACAATCAATCATCAAAGATTGCTTGAGGCTTGACAATTTATCACGTATACCATGGTTGAGCTATATTTACTACTGGTTTAATCTCCTATATGATTGTAACATTTGTTTGAACCCAGAAGCAGCTGCATTGATATCAAAGAAAGATCTAAAACTGAGGTTTCTAGCATACAAGAATGCGGCTAGAGAGAGACAGTCTAGTAATTTAATAACCATAGCATCTTATAATGATTTGAATTTGAGGAATGGTTTTCAGGCTTACCTTACGATTGTGACACGTAATTCCCATCGATTTGTCCTAACCCGTTTAAGGCTCGGGATTGTCCATCACTTAGTTTCATTCCCGCACATGAAAATCAAATCTAATACACTGTGCCCTTGTGATAACGTTTCAAAGCAAAGTTGCTGTCACTTTTTACTGTTCTGCAAATTTTATTGTTATTTTAGGAAGTTTTATCTTAAACCTATCTTTTTAAAACACAATGTTAGGTCCACAAAATTAGCAATGAAGCTTTTAATAACTTTGGAAAGCCCTGATATTTGTTTTGTTTGTTGCATTATATGTGTTAAAGTGTATAAACATAAGGAAGTCTATAATTTGTTCCGCTTAGCTTCCATTGTTTTGCGTATTTTGCACATTTAGTATGTACTGCTTGCACCCTTTTATGCATTTTAAATTCTGAGTTGTCCATGGATGCATATCGCACTTTAAAATTGCCTCTTCACTCAGCACTTTTTGTACAGTTATAATGTACTCGTCACTTTATGCAGAATTTGCACTTTGTTAATTAATTCTAATGAAGTACTGTTAGTAACCCTCTTACGCTTCTTTAATTTTGAGTTGTCTACGGATGCATATCGCACTTTAATACTGCCTTTTTGCACATAGTATTTTGTGCATAGTTACAATATACTTGTTATTCCATGCTGATTTTTGCACTTGCCAAAACAACTCTAATGGATTACCAGTTAGGTATGGCAACGGTTGAATTTGTATATATAAATGTATAGTGCTTATTGTATAAGACTTTTTGGCCCGCTATGTACTTTAAGTTTTTATTTATTACCTGTCTTGCTTATATGGTTGTATTCTACATACCGAATAAAGCTTTTGACTTGACTTGACTTGTGACCCTTGGAGATGGAACCCAGAGGCGCAACTAGAGCCAAATTTCGGGTGGGGGGGGGGGGGCTGAGCAAAAATTTCGGGGGGGGGGGGGGGGGGGGTGCTAAACTTTAAGCCATAGGCAGAGTGGAGCTGCAGGGGCTCTTAGAAGGGGTGAAACAACAGCAAGGCCTCATTAACATGCAAATGGTCTTTTAAAGACCTGTGAAGTGCTCAGGTGCGGCTGCTTTTTTGCCCAGGAAGGTGTCTCATCCCGGGCTGCCACACACGACGGGGGGGAGGGGGGGCTGAAGCCCTTTGAGTCCAATGGGTGTTGCGCGCCTGATGGAGCCTATAAGGAGCTTGCTTGATCGTTCGTTATAAATATTAGTTGTGAGAAGGTTAGCACACGTAGGTCGCTGCTCTTCAGTTTGACGACTAGGGCTCGAGAACGCCATTCCAGCCCAAATATTACTTAACCAAATTAACAACACAAAATCTAATTTTTTTAGGTCACTGCCAAATTAGTACATAATCATGGATATGGATCGGCCAGTGGTATCGCTTGCTTCCGTGCAGTGCCCTTGTACCCTTACATCTTAGGGCTGCTATTACATTCTACAGTTTCTACTTGCCATAAATCAATCACAGCAAGGAGGCTGTTAACGAGCCAAGGGAAGGGCTAGGAATCTGATGTTTGTGGGGAGTCAGTGGCACATGGTGGTATTTTTAATACCCTTGGTATTGTAGGGATTTAACCCCTTCGCTGCCATGCCTTTTCCCCCTCCTGTGCCACGCCCTTTTTTGGGTATTTGGGGTAGTGCGCGCCGAGGCCCCTGTAACTTTTTGACCACATAAGGTATCCACGCCAAATTTGCGTCCTTTTCTTCCAACATCATGGGGCTTCTGAAGGTACTCAGGGTTTGTGGATTCCCCTGGAGGGGTCACAGAAACGAGCCAAAATACAGCAAAATGTAGGTTTTTTGGGGGAAAATGGGAAAAACGGGCTGCAAATTAAAGCTTCTGGGTTTTTCCCTGCAAGTGTTATCAAAAAAGGGGTTGTGGGGCTGAAATCACCATTTTCCCAGCTTTTAGGGGATACCAGACTTTTGTCACAAACCCAACATTTTTGACACAGTTTTGCCATTTTTCTGGGACATAGCCTATTTTTGCTATTTTTTGTGCTTTCGACCTCCTTCCAGTTAATGGTAGAAATGGGTACAAAAGCAATAATGGATCCTGGAAAGCTATACATTTTAGAGAAGTAGACAAAATTCTGAATTCAGCAATGGGTCATTTGTGTAGATCCATCAAGGTTTTTTTATAGAAACTGACAGTTAAATATAGGATAAATTGAACATTTGTTGAATAAAAAAGCCTTTTGTGTCAACGTTTTCACCTGTAACTTCTTCTAATTATGACAGCTCTTTGAAAGCAATATACCGTTACATCCGCTGGACATTACTGGTTGTGGGGATATATAGGACTTGTAGGTTCACCAAGAACCCGACGAACCCAGAGCCAAAAACTGAGCAGCAGCTTGCAATGGTTTTTTATTATGTACCGGGTATATAGTAATTATTCTGTAAAAATGTGTACATGGAAAAATCGGTATGAAAGACACCTATGTATTTCTGAAATGGGAACAAAATATAGAGTTTAGAAACAGTAGATATTTGCACATTTCCGAAATTGGGAATTCTCATACTAGCATGAGAATTATCAGTCATTTTTTAGAATGACTTATTTTTTACACAATGTCTTTCATTTGGAAGGCAGAATGCATCGAAAGTCAATAGGTAATAACAGTTCCTTTACAAATCTGAATTACCCTAAGTCTCCCGATAAAAGCGGTACCTCACTTGTAGGGGTAGGCATAGTGCCCACGACAGGAAATGGCTCAAAACCCAACATGAACACACCACATTTTCACAATGCAAAATTACCCTTTTTTAGCAAAGTGCCTAGCTGTAGTTTTTTAACCCTAGCTCTGCCGGCATCTAGGGAAACCTAACAAACCTATAAATTTTTGAAAACTAGACACCCAGGGGAATCCAGGATAGGGTGACTTGACTGCCTTTAACCAGGTTTTGTTACCCAGAATCCCTTGCAAACCTAAAACATTGCCCAAAAAAACACTTTTTCCCCACATTTATCTGGTGGAAAGTTCTGGAATCTGCGTGGATCCACAAATTTCCACCCACCCCGCGTTCCCCAAAGTCTTCCATGAAAAATGGTACCCAACTTGTGTGGGTCAGCCTAGTGCCCGCGACAGGAAACGGCGCAAAACGTAACATGGACACACCTCAATTTCGTAGCAAAAATGACCCTTTTTTGGCAAAGTGCCTAGCTGTAGTTTTTGAACCATAGCTCTGCCAGCACCTAGGGAAACCTAGCAAACCTATACATTTTTGAAAACTAGACACCCAGGGGAATCCAGGATGGGGTGACTTGACTGCCTCCCACCAGGTTCTGTTACCCAGAATCCCTTGCAAACCAAAAACATTTCCAAAAAAAACACATTTTCCCCACATTTCTCTGGTGGAAAGTTCTGGAATCTGCGTGGATCCACAAATTTCCACCCACCCCGCGTTCCCCAAAGTCTTCCGAGAAAAATGATACCTCACTTGTGTGGGTAGGCCTAGTGCCCGCGACAGGTCCTGGCTCGTCATCGGTATCCCCATGGTCATCATCGCATGTGTCCTGAGCGGGGCTGGGTGGATCAGTGGGTGCTGCAGGGGGAGGCTGCATAGATTTGTGGGCAATGAAGGCTTCACGCAGGCGCTCAAAGGCATCCTGATCGACGTCGTCCACCCTGGGACGTTTTGCGGGTACCGGGTCGCTACTAGGGACCGCTTGCTGGGTGGAGGACGCAGGTGGGGTCCACTGAGCACAGAACTGCTCTAGTTTCTTGCAAAGGCGCTTCTCCATGGGGCCCATGACCTCTTCTACGGCGCGGTAGATAGAGGAATCCACCGCGTCGTAGAAATAGTCATCCCACGGTAATTGGTCAAGGGGATCCTCCCCCCAATTATTGTCTCCCTGTTGGGACATGTTTAAAATGCCCAAATCAACCACTGATTACAGCCAAGGAAACCAGAGGAACCCCCTACAGTTTACTGACTGGAAATCAATCTGCTGGGGACCAGCACAATTCACAGGGTAGAACCCTAATGCAAATGAGGAGTGTGAGAAAGTACCCTCTTTCTTGCATGGTATGCCCCCACTTTTTGCTGAATTGCTGATGTTCTTTGACTGAGTGTGCCCTGGGCTCCTGCTAATCAGGTACCCAGGGCCTATGTTCCTTCCCTAAAACTGCGTTGAAGCCTAAACCCAACTGGCATCCCTAGCCACATGTCAGCCCCTGGTAAATGGTACACTATGTACCCAGGGCCTTATGACCAGAGAAGGCCCCTAAGGGCTGCAGCACTTATTGTGCCACCCTTAGAGGCCCTGTACCCTAACACACACATGCTGCCTTTGCAGGCTGAGTGTCTTGGTGAAGAACTAAACAGAGATCCCCCATGCCCACAACACACACTGCCCTGGCATACCTCAGCCACCCCTCTAGCTGGGTGCCCTATGCCAGTGGCGTGGGTACAGGTGCATGAGCCCTGTGCCCCTACAGTACCCAGGTCCATTCCTGGGCACTGTAAGTGCAGTGCTGCCATTAAGAGTATATGGTGCTGGGAGGCAGTCAACACTAACTCCACAGCACCATGATGGCAACACTGAAGACTGAGAAGTTTGGTATCAAACTTCTCAGCACATTAAACCCACACTGATGACAGTGTGGAATTTAATGTACAATGCACGAGAGAGGGCAACTTTGAGTTGCCCCCTGAACCTAACCTACAATGCACATCTTGTCTGAGGGGCTGCCTAGGCTGCCACACAGCAGACATGTTGCTGGACCCCTGGGTAGACAGCCATCCGCTCTCCTGGGCAGGCAACAATGCACATCCTGGGCGAGGTGCTACGTCTCCTCCCCCAGGATGGACAGGAGAAGCTTCAAAGGCATGCCGCCTTTGTGAGCTTCTCCAGGCTACTTACTGTACTCAGCAACTGGCCCCCACCGGTTCTGACCCCCACTCTGGCAGGAAGACTAGCGGGAAACCCCAAGGAAGGAAAGGGGGTGTGCCAGCCTCTGCCAACCCCACCCCTCAGGTGGGGGAGGCGAGGTGAAGCACATCTCCAGGCTCTCGCCATCTTGAAGATGGGGAGCCCTGTCCAATCAGGATTAGGCTACTGGCCCCCTCCCACAGGAGAGTGGCAGGATAGGTGGTGTACCCACCCCAAGGAAGGGACCCATTGGTCCCTGCCCTTTATCTACCTGTAACGCCCCTACATTTAGTATTTAGGGGCACCCTGAACCTTCCTTCCTCAGATCCAGATTCCGAAACAAGCAAGAAGAACAGGAAGAAAAAAGACCTGCCGTGCAGCTGCTAACAAGAGGAAGACACCAACTGATTTGGCCCCAGCCCTACAGGCCTGTCGACCCTCGAACCTGCTCCTGCTAAACCCCGTTGTTTCCAGTGGTCAGCAACCTCAAAAACCCGGAGGACCTGACTGCCTTGTGACTCTAACTAACTGGGACTCCCACGAGCAGTGGTACTGCTCAAAGCAAGTAACAAGCCCCTGGCATCAGCCAGGAACCGCGACTCCTGCACACTCTGCACCCGCCAAGCCTGGCCTGTGCCGGAGTGGACAAAGACCATGAGGACGTCCCCCCGGCGACTGTGACCCCGAATCCAGCACTCAAGGACCCACCTCGATGCTCCCGACGATGCCTGCAGCCTCAGAACCTGGGACCCCTCCAACCGCGACCAGCAGGGGGTAAGATTTCCCGAGCCAAAAGGCACCCCTGCACCCAGCACCCCCCTGTGCCCAACTCCTGGGTGCCTACCTATCCTCCAACTACCCAACTTACCTCTCGAAGTGGTGGTCGCACCTGAAGAATCTTCGTCCCAGAGCTTGCAGCCTTTGTTCGTCACTGAGCTTCTCCATTGAAATCCATTGAGCGCCCGACTGCTCTAAAGCACCCTGCACCCAGCCGCCCGAGTGCCCCTGGCAGTGCAACCTCAACCCTACTCTACTTCCCCGCTTGCCCTGAGTAAGTGACCAGGAGCCCAGCTCCCACAGCCGCGTGGCCTGCTAGCCAGCAGCCACCAACCAAAGGCCCCCTGCCTCCCATAGGATAACATTGGGCCTAACTCACTCTGCACCCGGCTGCCCCTGTGGGTGTAACAACTGTACCCATCTGACCCTGGGAGACCCCCGAGACTATGTCCAGAACCTTAACTCTGCCAGTCGAGTACTTACCCAAAAGCAGATAACTTACTTTTCTTCCATAGGGTAACATTGACTGGTTTCACTTGGAAAATGTTCTAAGTGTCGAGTTTTGAAACTTTAAAATATTCTTCTAAAATCAGACGAATAACGAAAATGAATTTACTCACCTGCTATCAGGAGAGATCCCAGTGCTGGTTCTAGGTGCCCAGCACTGACCCTGCAAAGTAATTACAACCGTACTTACCGCTAACTTGATTTTCTTCCGTAGGATAACATTGCCTGGTTTTTGCTAGAAATTCTTCAAAGTGTCGATTTTGCAAACTTACAAATATTCGTTAAAAATCGCCTGTATAACAAAAACGCATTCTTTCAACTGTTTACAGGAGATGCACCAGTGCTGGATCCAGGATCCAACACGGAGTAAGAAAAAGTAACGATAACCCTACTTACCTGCTAAGTGAATTTCCTCCCATATGATAACATTGGTGATTCTATGTGAAAAAGTTTCTAAGTGTCAACTTTTAAAATACAATAATATTCCTTAAAATTCACAACTGTAACCAAAACGTTTTTTCTCAACTGTTTACAGGAGATGTCCCAGGACTGAATCTAGGATCCAGTCCTGTGGTAAGAAAAGTAATCCAAAAAGTAATCAATTGCATTTAACTAGAAATTCCCATTGAGCTCAATGTATAATTGTGTTGCCCATGGCAACAACTATCTATTGCATTCAAAAGTCTATTGCCTATTGAAAGTATTTATCTAAAGCATCTCATTCTGAGAAAGTATATTTTGATACCTATTGTTGGTTTTAAAAAAACACCCATAATTTTTATATACAAACCAATGGCCTAGAGTTCTTGAGTGTGTGAGACCATTTGCTGACTGTGTACAATAAATGCTTTACACTGTCCTCTGATACTGCCTTACTGCTCAACCAAGCTACAACTTTAGAGAGTAAGGTTATATCTAACTTTAACCACTGCCAAACCTCTGGGGACTGTGTACTCTGTGCACACTGTACCTATTTGGGAACAGTATATACAGAGCCACTTTCTTACAAGGAGGATCTGAAAGAGCCTCCGGGACACTAACGCTTGTTCAGGGTGAAACATACACACAAGACCAGCCCTGGGACGTGTCCCTCAAGGCCCCAATTCAGCCTGTAAATGATGCTTGATTGCCAAAAGCAAAAATACACCCAACGGGCGTCAAGGTGATGACACACACACTCAGGCTCGAAAATAGAGCATCTTGCAGGCACGAGCCAAGCTCTACAGACCCGTGAAGGCCGTCAGTCTCCAGGGGATGTGAAGGCAGGCAGGCAACGGCGGGCAGAATGCAAGGAATGTAACTAGAAAATTCCGCCCGCGCCTTCGCCAGGAAGAGGAGCTGCCGCGTTAGAATCACACGACCGCGCTCCTGGGGGTCGGGGGTGGGAACCGCGCCTCACCAGCCCTTCAGGCAGTGGAGCCGCGTAAGCCGGAAACCGGACCCACGAGGAAAATGAGAAATAAGCTGGAGCTCAACACCAACTCCACACACACCACGCAACGAAAATCCTGAGGCGTAGGGGCAGCTGGCGCGCGTTGAAGCGCTCTCTCGACCAGGCCGACTTCAAGCCTGAGGTGAGACGCCGCAACGCGATAAGGCCACGAAACAAATTCAGCCGTAAACAAAGGTATGACAATGCGTGAACACCAAAGAAGCAGGTGCGGGACGCGGAATGCAGTCCCGTGGCTGCCTTACAAATGTATAGGTTCAAGAACATTGAAGAGAAAAAGGTAAAACACTCATCTGCGGCTGCTGAGCAGCAAAGAAAGAGGATGAGCAGGGCAGCAAGGACGGACTAGGAGAGGGTCCCTGGACTTTGATTGGTCATTATGGACTAAGGCATATGTTGGTCCCTTTGTTTTTCGACCATTTTTCCCAAGAGTGTCTGGGAAATGTGGTCTATGGCTGCTGTGCAATAAAGCATAGACAGTGATAGCATAATCCGAAGCCTACGGTCCTGACATAGAATTCATAATGGAAAATCAGTGTAACCAGTTTCAATAAGATTATGGGAAACAAAAATAAACAAGTATTGGCTAAGTCAGTAGGTCTGAATTTGGTGGTCAGCTTTTTAGTTTTGTCAATGTGTGGCATAGTTTTGTAAAACCTTATTGGTGTGGGAGCTTCTGTGCACTCACGATTATAACAAACATTGGCAAAAGCAAAAATTGTTCTTGGTCTCAAAAAGCACACACTGCCACAGTAGTTACTGGCACTGAACAATCCTACTTTGTGTGCCAATCTGCTCCTTGTAAAAGAGCAGAATGCTGTCCCTCACAGTGAAGCCAGCTGATACTGAGAGAGAGACAGGATTTTAATAAGCGCAAAAGGTCATGGCCAGACTAAATTAGGGGCCCAATTAAAGAAAGTCTAAAAAGTGCACCCGTGGTATATGTCCTTGCATTAAGTGCAGCTATACGGCTTTTGTGAATTCCCAATAATATACATAAGTAGAACAAGAAATAGTACTCTTAGAAAATATTTGTGAACTGCATTTAGCATGAGCAGATATGAATGTGTAGATTTTCTCATGTGAAAATCTGAGTGTTTGCAAATTCACTTTCCATGTAACCACTTTTTTCCCCAACCCTCAAAGAAGGCTTACATCTGCCATTGTCTTAACACGTCCCCTGAAACAGTGCTTGACTTGCCACATGGTCCACCGATGGAAGATAGTGCCTCATTTGCAGTAGTGATTTTGAGGACAGTTGAGGTACCAGATTTGCAGCTCTCCTCCATTGAGACTAAGACAAATGCACTACCAGATGTTCTCCAGCCTGGACCACGAACATCAGAGATTTTGCTTCCATTTTATGACACCCTCATAGATTCCTTGATGGATACCTGATAAATACCATGTTCATGCCTGTCTATTAGTTGACAGGTGGCTAGGCAACACAGACATGTGCCCAGTTATCAACAATTCTCACCAAGCACCATACTCCAGAAAGTCTAATTGTACAATCTTCAACCTATAAGATGAATCTTAACTCGTTTACGACTAGTCTCCTAGATAGAGATTCCAAAAGGATTGATGCCTTTGGCAAGCAAATGTTTTCTTCTGCCAGCATGGCACTGCGGTCCATAAAGGCATTCTGCCTGTTAGGCCATTATACACATGGATCTGCCCTGTGAGATTATGCTGGCGGTCCCAAAAGACCATGGGTTCAGACAATCCATGATGGCCAGGATACAGTAAAATACATAATCTACAGGAGGTTTAGACTTCACAAACTGCAGTGGCAAAGCAGTTGGTATCAGTGTAGTGCTCCGCAAATATGCCTTAATGAGATGAACAGGATTTTCTGGCTCTGTGTAAGCATTGCTGGTGGAGACACCTTTTGATGGGTCACGCCACTTCGGAGAGAAGGCAGACTCTGCGCTGGAATGGTTTAAAGCTATTAGGGCCATTGCATGTTAAAAGGGATTGTTAGCTCCTGCAAAGCGATTCCTTCATCAGTTCTGCAGGTTTAGGGGCCAGTGGGAGGCGTTAGGCATAGACATCTTTCCCAGCCAATGATTCATCAGAAAACCCACTCCTTTCAGGGTCCCAGATGAAGGAATTGCACAGGCTAGCACATGCACCAGTTCTGTAACTCCCCTTCCCCATACTACAACAGCCACTTAGCTGCTTTAGTTTGTCCCTTAATGGCTTACATCTGATCAGTGGGAAGCAGGATTCAGCATTTCCTTGTAGGTTAGTGATCCATCACGCCCAACAGATGGGTCTTACAGATTGTCCAAAAGGGCTCCTCCCTTCCTTTCATTTCCTTTCCCACCCCACATTCTTCCTGCACCAGAATGGATGTTGAAGTAACATCTGTTCAGCCTGGTGTAGGAGGTACCCTTATTACTTTCCAAGGGTCCCACTGAATGGGTATCCAGTAGTTGATGTTGTGCCATTAGTTTTTGCAGAGACCCTCTTGCTCTGTTATTTTGTCTAGTGCTACTGATCTATCTTATTCGATGTTTAATAACACGTTAAAGGCACCGCCCTATATAATAGCTTGTGGATCTGTGTGCATTTTTGAAAGAATTGTTTGCGATCGTTATTTGGGCCATATGTATTCACTATTGTTATGACCAAAAGCCAGCAAGAGAACAACTACAACAAGGGATCTCGACTTGCCTACTGTAAAATGACAACTATGCTTGTCCATGTTCGGAAAATCAAAAGGAAAGTAGGTAAACTCTTCCGAAAATCACGCCAAACCAAGGGGACTTAGACCATCTGCAACAAGAGACGGTGCCTAAAAAAAAGAGATCTGGGCGTATAAACAAGCTAAACAAGAAACATTATGGGACCAGCTGCTCTACCCCTCCAAAAGAAATGATTCAAAAAAATTCTGGCAAATTATTAGTAAGAGCGAGAAAGGCCTTGCAGCGGCATATAATGTGAACATCAACAAGATGGAATGGGTACAATACCGGATATTACATTTCAAGGAAGATTTGGTCGTTACAACTTGCTCCCTTAGCCTCGAAAATGATAAAGCTGCCTTGTTGAAAACAACATAGGCGGTATCAATAAAAAATCTCAGGCTGGCTGTGCCCCTGGCGCAAATGGGCTTCCCCAAGCACTGTTTAAGCACTATATATTACACTGGGCTGGTTTCCTGGCATCAATGTTCAACTTCATTCTGGGAAATGATTTTATCCCGGACAGCTGGAGAGGCTCAATACTTCACCCCATTTAAAAAAAGGGTCAGGCATGTTCACCTAGTAACTACTGATTAATCGCTCTGATGGACGTGGAATTGAAATACTTCTCCACGCTACTACTTCATGACTTGGAATTCTGGTGTTATGAAAATGGAATAGTCCACTTACATCAAACAGGCTTTTTAAGGGGTCAATGCACTTTAACCAACCTCATAGCCCTGAGCCTAATTACAAATAGAGCAAAGGATACAGGGACACCTCTCTACATGTGTTTTGTAGATTTTAAGGAAGCCTTTTGACTGGACTGTGTGCCCCGGGTACATGTTATGGGTCAAACTTCAGCGATAGGCCATTCCTCCCTAACATCCTTTGCTCAATCAGGCTAGTTTATACGGGGACATGGGTGAAGATAAAAATTGGTGATGGCATGTATGTATCAAGGAAAGTGCAAACAACATCTGGCTAGAAACGGCTGTGTGCTTGCCCCCCTTCTTTTTAGCTTGTATCAACAGGTCTTTCAGCTGAATTGGACGAGCAGATAGCTCATGCCTGAGCATCGGAGGATGACCGATGTCGCATGTTTTATATGCGGATGATCTTCTGCTGTTTAGCAATACTCGAAAAGGACTCTAAAGGGTGCGTAATTCCCTTGGCACTTGCAGATAAGAATGGCCTGGAAGTAAACTACAACAAAACGAATGTGATGGCTTGTAATCGAGGCCCCAACAGAAGTCGAAAATGGCATTTTAATGGAAATAAAATTGAGGAATTTGCCACCTACGTTTATTTGGGGGTCACAATAGATGCAAATGGTACCTTCGCATCATAGAAGAAGGTGATTCGGGCAGAGCCCAGACCATCAATTATGGATTTTTAACACTGGCAAGATCCATAAATGGCCATTATTTGAAATCTATGAGAGCTGTTATGAAAGCCAAACTGTTGCCAACCCTTAATATGGATCTGAGATAATCTGAGGTGATGAGGCTCCTTTGCTTGATAAACTGATAACTGGAGTTTATAAACTAATCTTTAAGCTACCCAGGTTGGCCTCGCCTGCTCAACTCCGGTTAGAATTTTTACGGCATTTGTAAAGCTTTGTTGTAAATTGCGTGTAGCTGCCGATTATACCGTGGCAAATCTAGTCTAGAATGAGATCAATCTACAACGGGGAAACGGCTCCCATAAAAAACATCTTGACAATAGCATCAGGTTACTGGAGTTGGGTGACCTAAGGTATTCAAAGACCTCCGGTAAAACCTTTAGGAAAGCAGTAAATAAGTCGATCAGACTGCAAAGCTGGACTGCAGATAATGAAACGCTGTCCAAACGTCGTCATGGGTGCCTGGTGTTGAAATCCTATTCATCTCAGAGAGAATCGCTGCTGTTGGCAGCATCCTATGACCGAAAGGTCAAACAGTCATTTCTGGCCCTTAGATTTGGAGAGATTCCCACATAAGATCTTCTCCCAAAATGGAGGATGGGTGGTTCTTCCGAAGCCTGGACCTGTTTGTGCCTTCAGGAAATAGAGACTCTGCTCCACATTATATTCATCTGCCCAATGTTGATTGACTATATGCATAAGAAACAATTGATGGACGGAATGCTGGACAATGCAAACATTCACCCCCAGTCACAAGGATCTGGGTTTAATCCATCATTCGTTTGCTCACTTCTCTCTAAACAACTTGGAGGGCATATTAGATGCACTAGTGATCGGATACTGTGGTACCTTATGAGCCCCTAGTATATGGTACCTTGGGTACCAAGGGCATAGGTACTTCACAAGCCTACCAGGGGCTGAAGCATGTATTATGCCCCTGGGAAGCAGACTAAATCTGACACCACAGTCCTGCTACTGCAGCCTGGGTGAGGTAGTGTTAGCACTCCTCACTGAGGTATAGGTTCCCTATATCTCACCTTACACACACATATAAACCTATCAGTCACCCCTAAGGCAGGCCCTAACAATCCTGAGGGCAGGGTGCTTGGTTTCCATGTGAGGGGGTGCCTCTGCCTGAGCAGGGCCCCTCTGCAACTCTCAGAGTCTATTCTCTGTAGCCGTTTGTGGATGCGGTTAAACCATATACTCTTAAGTGCATTATAACCTAGCGGTAAATGCTAACTTTGGGATGGCTGCATCAAAACATGTTGTGTTTGGTGTCAAACGCTTTGGAATCATACCCCCACACCAGTAACTGGTGTGGGAGTATGATCCCACTCTTCTAGAGGGATAGACATGTACCCACTGTGGAAACACGGTAGAATTCTGAAGAGCCCTGGCATCACAAAATGGATGCCACCAGCACAGACACTGGGCTGCCCTCCTACTGCTGACCGAAACTCGCAGTGGAGGAGGCCAAACAATAGGCATCCTGTCACAGGGAGGTGTAACCACCTTCCAGACAGGATTTAGTGTATTGGGGCTGGGTGGGTGCACTCCTAGAGTGCTTTGAAGTCCTGCACTGGGGGAGCAGTAGGATCCTCTGTGCATATGCCAACTCAAACCGGTTCAGGGGCTACCAGCCCCTGCTCTGGCGCGAAACTGGACAAAGGGAAGTGGGCCACCCACTCCCCTGACCCTCCCATAGGAGTGGTAATAGAGCTAGTCCCTCCTTTCCTTGTAGTATAAGTTAGGGAACCCTGCCATTGCAAACTAGATATCCCTGGACGACGCTCTGAAGAAGAATCCTGGACCTTCGACGTTCCACTACCTCTGGAAGACTGGAGAATCTCCCTTGGAGTCAAGGAGTGACTCCCCTGCTTGGCAGGCACCAAAACTTTGCATCAACGGTCGCAAACTTTCCCGCTCCCGCCGGAGTCCGAAGTCCCTGCAGCCTCGGAAGTGGATTGCCTGACTTCTCCAAGGCCATTGTGAGTCCCCAGCTAAACTGAGGCAACTGGACCCCATGAGTGACGAGGAACATCAATACCCGGGTACCGTGCACTATTGTCGAGTGCAACCCCTTCACGACGTTCTACGAACTTGTGCTTTGGACCACGTGTGGTCCAAGCCTCCAGCAGGATTTCCTCCGAAGATCAGAGGCCTACCTCGTCCCGAGTGACCGTGGGCTCCTGGTGAGTGAATCCTCCCGAGGCGTCTTCGCGATCCCTTGCCGGTTGGCTTGTGGGTCCCCAGAAGACTTTTCTAAAGAACCAAAGGGCTCCCCTGGTTGCTCCTGGCCTGCCCTGACTTACCCTCGCTGGGTGAGTCCCTCAGACCTTGCTGATCTGCACTGCTGACTTCTCTTCCCAACAAGACTTGCTGTTGCCAAGGCTTGTTGGCTCCAATCCGGTTGCCGACACCTCAGTAAGCTGCAGACTTCGTGGGACACGCCGAATCCAGCTCCTGGTCGTCGTCACCTCCTGGCTGAAGAGTCAAGACACCTGTGATCCCCTCAAATCACCCGACTACTGTGGGCATCCAGCTTCCTGGCCCCGGGTCACTGACAAGTGACTTTGAGCACTGTCTCCTCTGCTTTCAGGTATACGAGCTGGTCAACAGTTTCTTTCGCCGCCTGTGGGAGAAGTGGAAGAAATCTTCTCAAGATTTTGAGAAGACCAAAGCAACACCCAGAGAGTCACTTCACTTGGGTGGCAAAAGATAAGTTATCCTCAAACCAGACTCCCAAGTTCTTAGCAAAACTGCTGGTGGAAGATGGTGGCAGATACTCTGACGGCCAAATCAGATCTCTAAAGCCCAAGGGAAAATTGCTGTACAAGAGTATCTCCGACTTGTTCTCATTGCATTTTAATTGGGCGTCCGCAAGCCACTTAAATACCGAGGACAGGCAGAATTGAACCGAAGCCACGGAGTCCTCATCCTTTTTCCAGGTAAAAAGTAGATGGGTATCGTCAGCATAGGCAATCACCTTAGCCCCCAGCCAATATGACTAGAGGAGTAGGATAGATATTAAACAGAAGGGAGCTGAGGGACAACCCCTGTGGGACCCCAGTAGTAACTGGCAGAGAGGCAGAAGCGGCCGGTGGCAGCCAGACTTGTTGTACCCGGCCCTCCAGAAAGGACCTAATCCAGCCCCAGACTGACCCAGAGACACCAATCTCCACGAGACGGGCAAGCAACAAGGAATGAGGAACCGTGTCAAAAGCAGCCGACAGGTTGAGCAGCACTAAGGCTGCTCTCCCGCCGGCATCAAGGCATTCTTGAATGGCCTCAGCCATTTCCACCAGCGCCAATTCAGTACTGTGAGACGACCGAAAGCCTGACTGAGCTGGGTGCAGGATGTCCGCTCTCTCCACAAACTCAGTCAACTGTCTATTTACAACCTTCTGACAGACTTTGGCGAGACTGGGAAGGAGAGAAATAGGTCTATAATTGGCAGGAATCAAGGGCCGGCTTTTTTAGTAAGGGAAGAATGTTAGCCTTCTTCCAATCATCCGGGACTCTGGCTTCTTGCAGGGAGTAATTTATGATAATGTTAACCTCAGGATTAACAACCTCCGCTACAGCTGCCATCAGTCTGGCGGGGCATGGGTCTGCTGGTGAACCTGATTTTAGTCCCTTCAAAATTTTCAAAGTACTAGGCAGGTCAAACAGGGAAAAATTACCCATAGAGTGCCTCGGAGAGATAGAAGCAGATGCGGATGGCAAAAAGAGTTAGATGGACATGATATAAAGCTTGCTTGAATCGCTCGGATTTTGTCCAGAAAAAAATTAGCCAACGTATCACACCAAGCATCTGTGGCTGGCAGAGGGCATGATTGTGCTATAGGTGACATAAAGCTCTGAACAATTGGAAAGATTTCCTTTGAATTGTTATGAGCTTGATCAATGCGAGCAGCATAATAGTCCATTTTAGCTTGAGAGATAGCAGCATAGTAGAGTCTCTGTCTAAGCATACCCTTTGCCACCGGGCAGTACTCGCTGAGACGCCATGAGCGTTCCAATTTTTTTAATCTTGCTTCAATAGGGCCAACTCAGCTGTGTACCATGGTTTAGAAGGAGTTTCCCTGGTACGCCTCGCTGATGTAGGGATAGCAATAGGCGACATAGTGGACTGAACCCAGTTGGTAAATGCCAGGAGACTCCCTTCCAAACCCTGTGGAAGTACCGGCCTACAGACCGTCAGAGCTGAATTAGAAGGCTCAATTATTTTAAATGCTGAATGTTTAGGAAATAAAGATGCCAAACTGGAGTTCTCTCTAGGGCACTGGCAGTTTCTATTGTGGGTACTATTGTTAACTGTACATGGCCCATGTAAGTATTATACTCCAAATGGATAACCAGTTAGTGTGTTTTGTACATTGACCTCTATATTTGCTAGGTTGAGCAGTGATGACTAAACTCCAGAAGATGGTGGTCAGAATTATTGTTTGGTTGTTATTTCCACATAGCAATGCAGGACAGGTGAAATTATAATCAAGAAATCAAATCAGAAGGTTGTAGCACCTATAGGACAGAGATGTGACCCTTAACAGTTCTGTAGTGCATACAAGGTGAGACACTGCAGTACAAATTAAATCGGGGCCCATCAACAGTGTTGTCTTGGGATGAAAAATTGTGCGGTCCTGGCCATATATTTTTTTTTAACAACACTTTTTATTGATCAAGAAGGCAAGGGCTGCAGGCCCCTGTAAACCCAGGGGATCTGCCACATAGTAAATAGCAACAACTCTTGACATTTTTGCCATATAGAGGAACAATGGAGAGCTATTCATACATCATCTATCAACAAAACCCCCCTCCCCCCCCCCCCCAACACCCACCCCCCTCCCCCGGACCACACCACAGCCAGACACCACCAGAACCATCTTTATACAATTAGAGCTCAGCACCACGCTTGACATTCAAATAGGCCACAAGTCTCCATCCGCAGGAACCGGTTCAAGGAAAATGCCCCTATAATCAGCCCACCGCTTCCAGATCTTGGAGTGTTTCCGAGGACACCCACGCGCCCTAAAGATCGGCAACTCCAGGCCCATATTGAAATCTAAACCTCGTTTCCAAACATTGAAAGAGGGAGCTGCCGGGGCCTTCCACTCCCGAGCCAGATCCCGCTTGGCTGTCGTTAGGCCCAGAAGCAGCAGGTGACGCTTATAAATATTACCCCCAATATCAGCCATAACATGGAGCAACACCAATCTGAGGTCTACAGGGAGATCCCAGCCCAGCACTTCTGATAAGCACCCTAACACTCTCCCCCAAAACCGGTGCACCGTAGGGCAGTGCCAGACCGTGTGCACCAAAGACCCCACCTCCCGCCCACACCTAAGGCAGTCCGGGGAGGCGATAAGACCCGCCCGCCATAGCCGCTGTCGCGTGTAATACGTCCTGTGCAGATACCGAAATAGGACGAGACGCAGGTGGATCGCTATACTAGCCTCACGGGGGGGGGGGGGCCAGTGCCTCCCTCCAATCCGCCTCGTCCAATGGCCCAACGTCCGTCTCCCACCGCTCACGCAGACCCTGCAGGGACGGAGCACTATGAATCACCAGAGACCGATATATTTTAGAAACTTTCTTCTCTTGGAGATCCCCCATGAACAACTGAGCCTCAAGGGGACTGAATTCAGGGATGGATTGAAGACCCTCCAGTCTGGGGGCGAGGGCATGGCGCAGTTGGAGGTATTTAAAGAACTGCGTCCGTGGCATTTGATACTCATGCTGTAAGACATCAAAGGATTTCATCACACAGCCCTGAACCACCGATCCCAATGTGGAGATACCAATTCTGTCCCAGTCCCTAAAACCAGAGAGGGTCGCCAACGGAGGGAGCAGCCCGTTCTGCCACAACGGAGTTTCCCTGGTAAGCCTACCCCACCAGCCAATATGACATAGAGCCCGGCGCCACACCCGAAACACCACTTGAGTGACCGGTGGCTATGCTTCCCGCAGCGCAGTCGCGTAAAGCAGGGTATGTACCGTATGTGGGTCCATAAGTCGCCTCTCCACCGCATACGCCGGGTCCCCCCCATCTCCATACCACCATTCGTTTAGGACCAATAAATGGGAGGCGTAATAATAGGCTAAGATATCGGAGGCGGCCAGTCTCCCGTCGTATACTGACAAAAAGCAGACCCTCAGCGACACCCTGGCCAGACCCCTTCCCACAAAAATTGACTCAGCACCGCATTAACCTTCCGAAACCAACGGAGAGGAATCTCATAAGGGTGGTTTTGGAGCTGGTAAAGAAGTCGAGGTAGCGCCACCATCTTAAAGATGGCAGAGCGGCCACAGATAGTGAGAGGCATACGCGCCCAGAGCTTAACATCCCGACATACTTTCTCCCATACCGGCACCACGTTGCGCTCCCAGGCAATCGTCGGTCAGAAAGACCCCCAGATATTGCAGCCCCCCGGCCGCAACCCGCAGTGATGCCGTCCACTCACCCTGTACGTCCCGGCCGCCCAGCACCCAAAGGGTGGATTTCCTCAGGTTCATGTATAGCCCGGACGTCTCCCCAAAGACCTGCATCATACGGAGCAGCCGCGGCCCTGTTCTATCGAGATCCGACAGGAAGAACAACACGTTGTCGGCATATAGGGCAATACGGTCCGAGAGGCCATGTTCCCACTCAAACCCTGTGTATTGCGCATCCATACGGACCCAAGAGGCCAGTGGTTCCATGGCCAAGGCAAATAGGTAAGGCGACAGGGGGCAGCCCTGCCGCGTCCCCCGATTCACTGGGAATCTTGCCGAGGTCGCCCCTGCCACCCGAACCGAGGCCGGAAGATCGGTATACAGAAGTGTTAAATAGGACAAGAAGCGGGGCCCCAGGTTCAGCCGTTGCAGCAAGGCAAAGAGATAGCGCCAACTAAGAGAGTCAAAAGCTCGATCCATGTTGGCCAAAAGGAGAGCTGCCCGAGCCTCACGCCGCTGGACCGCAGCAATCGCCACATGTGCACGCCGGATGTTGTGGCGCGTTGCCCTATGAGGCATAAACCCGGCTTGGTCCGGGTGGACCAGGGTATTAATATAAGGCAATAATTGGTTGGCCAGAGCCTTGGCCAGAATCTTCGCCTCCACATTCAGAAGGGAAATCGGTCGATAAGAGGCATGTTGTTCAGGAGGGCGACCCGGCTTGTGGAATACGACAATCTCTGCATGTCGCCAGTCGGCCGGCAAAACCCCCGCTCACAAGCATCTTCCACCACCGCATGATAATGGGGCCCCAGTTGCAGAATGTATTTCCTGAAGAACTCACTCGGGAACCCATTCGGGCCCGGGGCCTTCCCGACGGACAAGCTCCCCAACGCCGTCCCCAGCTCATCTACCGTTAGCGGTCTGTCTGTAGGAGAGTAGGGTCTGCTTTCTATGTTCACCCCCACTTTTTGCTTTTGCTTTACTGGTTTTCGACTTAGATGTGGCTGTGGGCCTGCTAATCAGACCCACAGCCCTGCTGTTCTCTCTCTAAATTAATACTATGTACTTTAGGTGCATAACCCATTTGGATAGGATCACCTTATTGGCCCCTGTACAGTGTACCCTAGGTACCCAGGGCATAGGTGTACCCTAGGCCTACCAGGGGCTGAAGCATGTATTATGCCACCCCTGGCCTGGCCTTCCATTTTGACACAACTGGCTGATCACTCAGCTGGGGCAAGGTCGTGTAATCACCCCTTGCTTAGGTGTAGTATTCCTATACCTAACTTACATATAGACACATGTGTACCTATCAGTCACTCCTATGGCAGGCCTTAACAATCCTGGAGGCAGAGTGCTTGGTAACATGCGAGATGGTGCTCTAGCATGAGCTGAGCCTGTCTGCAGCTTTCGGAACCATGTCCTTATAGCTGTTCTATGATATAGCCTACCATATACTCTTAAAGTGCCTTATAATCTTAGACGGTTATGGTAACTATGGTTTGGCTTTATCGAAACATGTCGTGTAAGGTGTCTAACACTGTGGAATAATACCCCCATACCATTTCTGGACATGGGGATATTATTCCCCCCTTCTAGAGGGAAAGACATGTTAAAATCATACTTCACTGTTAGCCTCTGACCAAAGCCTCAGCATCACAAAATGGATGCTGCTGCCACGACACAAGTCTGACCTCCTGCAGCTGGGAGTGATCCCAGCCAGGGAGGCCTGGACAATAGGTTTCCTGCTTGGGGAGGTGCTAGCACCTCCCCAGACAGCCTTTAGTGTATTGGGGCAGGGTGGGCTGAAAGGAATGAGACATGCCTGGGGCACACAAGGTGTTCCTTGCATAGTCCAGTTCAAACCGGCGCTGGGGCACTCCAGCCCCAGCTCTGGCGCGAAACTGGACAAAGGGAAGTGGGTGTAACCACCCCCTCCCAGGTCCCACCCATAAGGCGTGACCTAGCAGGTATCCCAGCCCCCCAGATTAGTATAAGAGTGGGAGTTGGGCCTCAAGACTTTAGATTATCCTGAACCTGCAAACTTGAACAGAAACTCTGGACCTTCGACATTCGGCGAAAGAAGAAGACTGAAGAATCTCCCTTGTGGCCAAGGAGTGGCTACCCTGTGCAGACAGGCACCATCAAGAGACTACCCTTTGCTTTGCCCACGTTCTACGAGGAACCGACTGCAGAGCCCGACCAGAGCCTTGACTTCCAGACTTCTCCGACCCTGATCCACATCCACAGCAGAGTTGAGATCCGTGGAGGCGACCAGCGACGTGGGACCGGCTACCTGGGAAAAGTGGCTAGTAACTTCAAGCGCAGCTTCTGAGGCACCCTCGAAGTTGTGCACCGGGGATTGAGAAGCCCCAACCCCAAGCATCATCTGCACCGAAGATCAGCCCCCCACACTCCACGAGTCCTGCGTGGGGCCCTTCTGCATTTTCCTGCTTGCCGCGTCTGTCCGGTTGCTTGCCCGCTGGCTAGTGGCCTTTGTGACGACGCATCCTGAAATCTTCTGCGCTGGTTTGGCTCCTCCAGACTGGCTCCCGCTTCTCTGCAAAGAAGAAGCACCCCAGACCTTCCTGGTCTGCACCAGAAGCAAGTCCTCCGTTCTTCGTGGGTTCCGCTTGCCAAGGCTTGGTGAGTCCTAGTCCAACTTCGACGCCGCCGACAGCAAGAGCCTTCGTGGGACAGCTCACCTCCTGGTCCTGGTCGTCCTCGACGCTTCCTGGTCCTCCTGGCTGCAGCGACAAGCTTCACCTTCACCTGCAATCTTCACGACATCGCCTGGTTCCTTCCTGGTTCCACGTGGTCACTGGCTAGTGACCTTGACTCTGTCCCTTCTGCTTGCAGGTCTCCTCTCTTCTTGATCCCAGCCTTGGGATCCACCGGACACTCTTCACTGACTGCCTGTCAGCATCTTTCTTCAGGCATCCATGGGAGTCAACGACGAAAACCGACGCAACTTCATCCCTATGCACCCGCAGCCTGTGGGCTAGGTAACTTGGGTACTCCGGTGCTCATCAGGATAGTGACTATCCTAGTGTCTAGTTTTCCAGTCTCGACTTCCTAGCTACTCCGGAAGTGTCCTAAATCTATCGTTTTCTAAACTGTACTATTGCTAGTGACTTTTACGCATTACGCGTGAGTGTTTCCACTCTGCACACGAATCCCGTGGGCCTCCCACTTCCTAACTGTTGCTAGTGTAGTGTAGCCCCAGCGATTCCCTAGGCCTAGGCCTATTCTATTTCCGTGACAGTGGTCCTTATACCACTTACTTAGTATATGGTTTGCGTGGCCCCTAGGGCCTAACTGTATTACTTACCTGTGTGACTTAATGTATGCTTAAATAAGACTGCGTTGTACTTACCTCTAATCTCATAAAGAGTGCTGAGGGTTTGACTAGAATAAATACACTTTATTTTATATATATATCTGTTGTGGTGTCCTTTCATTTGGTATTCAAGGGATTATATATGGTATCACAGCTGGCTTCACATGCCATTCAGAGTTTAGCCTAAGACTGCTCTTGTCCATGCTACCACTAGGATAGCTGGTCTATAAGGTTGACTTTACAACCAATCACCATAAGGGTATTTGGACTGATATAAGGTGTACACTAGAACTAGTGACATCATACATCAGGCCAACTTCTCACATTGGTGAGCAGCGGTTGGGATCTGAGCTTGCTGTTGTAATACCATTGTAATCTTGAGATACTAAATTGAAAGATCACACAGATATTGTCTAGGTACATATAACATAGATTATAATACTTAAGTCCTACTGGACTTAGTAGTTGTAGGTTGAAGGGAGTAACACACCCTGACTACAACTACCAGAGAGGTTTAGTAGAAACAACTAGTGTAGGTAGGTGCACACACCACACCCTCACTAGATCATGTCTCTGAGAGGAGATCAAGTAGATGCTCTCTCAGGAGGGTCAGGTCTGCAGAAGACCCCCTCTAGATATGATACCTTAACATTCCAGGAGATGAGACAATTGTGTACCTCCAGAGGAATAAAACAGGGTGCAAACCCTACCCTCCTTCAGTTAAGACAACTCCTAGAGGAGTATGATGCTCTTAAAGCCTCTCAGGCAGGTACCCTAGGTACACAGGAGGGTCTACCCACCACAGAGGAGTCAGATGGGACTTCAGATGAAGAGGTAGACAGCCAGGGCCAAGTAGGAAGACTTAGACAGGCTAACCTAAGTTTACATGGGAGTTTGCATGGGGTCCCCCCATACAGACCCCCAAGTGGGCTTACACAGAGAAGCAGGAAGGACAGATCCCCTTCAAGGGAATCCATCCACTCCCATGTCTCTAGCATCTCTAGTGTTTCTTCTCACAGGGGAATGACTTCCCCTGAGAGAAAGGAACATGAAGCCAGAATGAGGGAAGCTAATCTGAGGATTCAGAGGGAAGAACTTGCCCTTGCCAAGGAGAAGCTTGCTCTGGCTAGAGAGCAAAAGTTAAGTGGGTCAGAACCCACTGGTGGCAGCAATATCCCTAAGGATAGAGACAGGCACTATGATAATAGAAACCTGAGCAAGATTGTCCCTCCCTACAAGTGTGGGGATGACATCCACAAATGGATAACTGCTTTGGAGAGAGCTTGCAAAGTACAGCAGGTACCCCAAAGTCAGTGGGCAGCTATCTTGTGGCTCTCCTTCTCTGAGAAAGGTAGAGACAAGCTCCTCACAGTTAGTGATGAGGATGCAGATAATTACACTGTCCTGAAGAGTGCTCTGATTGATGGGTTTGGCCTAACCACTGAACAATACAGGTTGTTGTTCAGGGATACCCAGAAGACACAGACTCAGGACTGGACTGACTTTGTAGATTGTGCCACTAAGGCTCTGGAAGGCTGGCTAATGGGAAGTAAGGTTAAGGACTATACAGGATTGTATAATTTGATCATGAGAGAACAAATACTTAACAACTGTCAAAACCAGCTATTGCATCAACACCTGATTGATTCTGATCTGACTTCTCCCCAAGAATTGGGAAAGAAGGCAGATAGATGGGTCAGGACTAGAGTTAAGCAGAAAAACCAGAACCAGGGCGGCGATCAGAAAAAGGCAGACCAGAAGGGTAATGATCAGAAACAAAAAGACCAGAAGTCTTCACCAGGCCCCCAAAAGGCTCAGGGGGAGGGTGGTCCCAAGAAGGATAAAAAGAAAGATGGCCAAAAGAAACCATGGTGCAACTATTGTAAGTCCAACTCACATTGGTTTAGTGAGTGCACCAAAAAGGATAAGCCCCCAGCCACCATTGCCCCTAAGGCAACTGTACCCCCTAGTTCAGCTGTAAGTGGTGGTTCCCAGCAAAAGGGTGTAGTAGGGTTAACCCTGGGAACTGAGGAGGATTCTGGCCTAGTCAGAGTACCTACTCAGGCTGTTCTGATCTGTGATGGGGACTTAGCTTTGTCCTCTACTGTAGGCCCCAGTAACCTGGGCAAGTACAGACTCCTTTTATCAACCAAAGAATGGCTCAGGCCTACAGGGACACTGGGGCTAGTGTCACAATGGTGACACCTGCTTTTGTGGACCCTGGACAGATCATACTAGGTGAGAATTACCTAGTGACCAACGCTAGCAATGCCACTACCTCCCATAGTGTGGCTATTGTTAACTTCTCCTGGGGAGGGGTAACTGGCCTCAAGAAAGTTGTTGTTAGTTCAGACCTTCCTGTAGAGTGTTTACTGGGCAATGATCTTGAAACTTCAGTTTGGTCTGAAGTGGAGTATAGGACCCATGCAGAAATGCTGGGGATAGATGCACATGTCCTTGCTGTGACCAGGTCACAGGCCAAAAAGTGCACCACTGAACAAGTGATGGATCCTGAAAATATGGACCAGTCACAACCCAAGAGAAAGAGCAGTAGGGTTAAGGCTGTGCCTTCCCCCCTGCCTCAGGTGGTGGATCAGCCCTCACAGGAGGATGATTCTGAGAGCCCTGAAGGAACTGTCCTAGAAGAACTTGAACCTGATCAGGTTGAGTTTCTTGGGACAGGGGGACCTTCAAGGGCAGATCTGAGGCAGGCTCAATTAGACTGCCCCTCTCTTGAACCCCTCAGACAGCTGGCTGCTGCTGAGGCTGCAGGGAATGCTCAAGGTACCCATAGAGTGTATTGGGATGAAGGGCTACTGTATTCAGAGGCTAGAGACCCCAAGCCTGGTGCATCCAGGAGGTTGGTCATACCACTGAAGTTCAGAGGCTTCCTTCTTACCTTGGCCCATGATATTCCCCTTGCAGGACATTTAGGCCAGAACAAGACTTGGGACAGGCTTGTCCCTCACTTTCACTGGCCCCATATGTCAGAAGATACTAAGGAGTTTTGTCGCTCCTGTGTCACCTGCCAAGCCAGTGGCAAATCAGGTGGCACCACAAAGGCCCCCCTCATACCACTACCTGTGGTGGGGGTCCCCTTTGAAAGAGTGGGCATAGATATTGTAGGACCAATGGACCCACAAACAGCATCTGGGCACAGATTCATACTGGTGATAGTGGACCATGCCACCAGGTACCCAGAAGCAATTCCCCTGAGGACCACAACAGCTCCTGTTGTGGCAAGGGCCCTGCTTGGAGTATTCTCCAGAGTGGGCTTTCCAAAGGAGGTCATTTCTGACAGAGGTGCCAACTTCATGTCAGGATACTTGACTGCAATGTGGAAGGAGTGTGGTGTTAACTACAAGTTCACCACACCCTATCACCCACAGTGCAATGGGCTTGTTGAGAGATTCAACAAGACCCTAAAGGGAATGATAAAAGGATTACCAGACAAGCTTAGGCAAAGATGGGACATCCTTTTACCCTGCCTTCTGTTTGCTTACAGAGAGGTCCCACAAAAGGGGGTTGGCTACAGCCCTTTTGAGCTTTTGTTTGGGCATCCTGTAAGAGGACCCCTGTGTTTGGTGAGGGAAGGATGGGAGAGACCTCTCAGACAACCCAAACTAGACATAGTGGATTATGTACTTGGTCTCCGCTCCAGGATGGCAGAGTATATGAAGAAGGCTTCTAAAAACCTTGAGGCAAGCCAAGAACTCCAAAAAGCTTGGCATGACCAAAAGGCTGTACTGACTGTTTACCAGCCAGGACAGAAAGTGTGGGTGTTGGAGCCAGTGGCCCCAGCAGCACTCCAAGACAAATGGTCTGGGCCCCACACTATTGTTGAGAAAAAGGGAGAAGTCACCTACTTGGTGGACCTTGGGACTCCCAGAAGCCCCCACAGGGTGCTTCATGTCAACAGATTGAAGGCATATGTTGACAGGGCAGACGTGGGGCTACTCATGGCTACAGATGAGGGGCAGGAGGAAGAGAGTGACCCACTCCCAGACCTGTTGACTCAGAACCCTGATGATGGCTCAGTTGATGGTGTGGTCTTTTCTGACAGCCTCACTGTCCATCAGCAACAGGACTGCAGACAAGTTCTGCAATCCTACAGACATATGTTCTCTCTGACCCCAAGTCAGACAAACTGGTGCACCCATGAGGTGGACACTGGTGACAGTCTGCCTGTGAAGAGTAAAATCTACAGGCAACCTGACCATGTCAGGGACTGCATAAAAGTTGAGGTACAAAAGATGTTGGAGCTGGGAGTCATTGAACCTTCAGAGAGCCCTTGGGCTAGTCCTGTAGTCCTTGTGCCAAAACCTCACATCCAAGATGGTAAGAGAGAGATGAGGTTTTGCGTGGATTACAGAGGTCTCAATGCTGTCACTAGGACAGATGCCCACCCAATACCTAGGGCAGATGAGCTCATTGACAGACTGGCAGCTGCTACGTTTTTGAGCACATTTGACCTGACAGCAGGCTACTGGCAAATCAGACTAGCAGAGTGCAAAGGCCAAAACTGCTTTCTCGACCCCAGGAGGACATTATCAATTTGTGGTAATGCCCTTTGGTTTGAAGAATGCACCTGCCACTTTCCAAAGGTTGGTGAATCAAGTCCTTACTGGGTTGGATGATTATTGTGCAGCTTATCTTGATGATATTGCTGTCTTTAGCTCCACCTGGGAGGATCACCTGGTCCACCTGAGGAATGTTTTAGAGGCCCTGCAAAAGGCAGGCCTCACTATCAAGGCCACTAAGTGCCAGATAGGGCAGAGCAAGGTTGTATACCTGGGCCACCTAGTTGGTGGGGGTCAGGTTCAACCACTGGAGAGCAAGATCCAGACCATAAAGGACTGGACTCCTCCAACTACCCAGACTCAGGTCAGAGCTTTCTTGGGCCTGACTGGGTACTACAGAAAGTTTGTTAAGAACTATGGGTCCATAGTGACACCACTTAATAACTTGACCTCCAAGAAGATGCCAAAGAAAGTTCAGTGGACAGTAAGCTGTCAAAAAGCATTTGATGACCTGAAGCAGGCCATGTGCAGTGCACCTATTCTGAAAAGTCCAGACTACTCCAAAGAGTTCATTGTCCAGTCAGATGCTTCTGAGTTAGGTGTGGGAGCTGTTCTTTCACAACTGAATGTAGATGGTCAAGACCAGCCCATTGCTTTTATAAGTAGAAGGCTGACCCCTAGAGAGAAACGTTGGTCAGCTATTGAGAGGGAGGCCTTTGCTGTGGTTTGGGCCCTGAAGAAGCTGAGGCCATACTTGTTTGGCACTCACTTCAAGATTCAGACAGACCATAAGCCCCTCTTGTGGCTAAATCAGATGAAGGGTGAAAATCCCAAACTTCTTAGGTGGTCCATTTCCCTACAGGGGATGGACTTCACAGTGGAACATAGACCTGGGACTGACCATGCCAATGCAGATGGACTCTCCAGATATTTCCACTTAGAACATGAAGACTCAACTGGTCAAGGTTAGTTTAATGTCCCTAAGTTTGGGGGGGGGGGGGTTGTGTAGGAGAGTAGGGTCTGCTTTCTATGTTCACCCCCACTTTTTGCTTTTGCTTTACTGGTTTTCGACTTAGATGTGGCTGTGGGCCTGCTAATCAGACCCACAGCCCTGCTGTTCTCTCTCTAAATTAATACTATGTACTTTAGGTGCATAACCCATTTGGATAGGATCACCTTATTGGCCCCTGTACAGTGTACCCTAGGTACCCAGGGCATAGGTGTACCCTAGGCCTACCAGGGGCTGCAGCATGTATTATGCCACCCCTGGCCTGGCCTTCCATTTTGACACAACTGGCTGATCACTCAGCTGGAGCAAGGTCGTGTAATCACCCCTTGCTTAGGTGTAGTATTCCTATACCTAACTTACATATAGACACATGTGTACCTATCAGTCACTCCTATGGCAGGCCTTAACAATCCTGGAGGCAGAGTGCTTGGTAACATGTGAGATGGTGCTCTAGCATGAGCTGAGCCTGTCTGCAGCTTTCGGAACCATGTCCTTATAGCTGTTCTATGATATAGCCTACCATATACTCTTAAAGTGCCTTATAATCTTAGACGGTTATGGTAACTATGGTTTGGCTTTATCGAAACATGTCGTGTAAGGTGTCTAACACTGTGGAATAATACCCCCATACCATTTCTGGACATGAGGATATTATTCCCCCCTTCTAGAGGGAAAGACATGTTAAAATCATACTTCACTGTTAGCCTCTGACCAAAGCCTCAGCATCACAAAATGGATGCTGCTGCCAAGACACAAGTCTGACCTCCTGCAGCTGGGAGTGATCCCAGCCAGGGAGGCCTGGACAATAGGTTTCCTGCTTGGGGAGGTGCTAGCACCTCCCCAGACAGCCTTTAGTGTATTGGGGCAGGGTGGGCTGAAAGGAATGAGACATGCCTGGGGCACACAAGGTGTTCCTTGCATAGTCCAGTTCAAACCGGCGCTGGGGCACTCCAGCCCCAGCTCTGGCGCGATACTGGACAAAGGGAAGTGGGTGTAACCACCCCCTCCCAGGTCCCACCCATAAGGCGTGACCTAGCAGGTATCCCAGCCCCCCAGATTAGTATAAGAGTGGGAGTTGGGCCTCAAGACTTTAGATTATCCTGAACCTGCAAACTTGAACAGAAACTCTGGACCTTCGACATTCGACGAAAGAAGAAGACTGAAGAATCTCCCTTGTGGCCAAGGAGTGGCTACCCTGTGCAAACAGGCACCATCAAGAGACTACCCTTTGCTTTGCCCACGTTCTACGAGGAACCGACTGCAGAGCCCGACCAGAGCCTTGACTTCCAGACTTCTCCGACCCTGATCCACATCCACAGCAGAGCTGAGATCCGTGGAGGCGACGAGCGACGTGGGACCGGCTACCTGGGAAAAGTGGCTAGTAACTTCAAGCGCAGCTTCTGAGGCACCCTCGAAGTTGTGCACCGGGGATTTAGAAGCCCCAACCCCAAGCATCATCTGCACCGAAGATCAGCCCCCCACACTCCACGAGTCCTGCGTGGGGCCCTTCTGCATTTTCCTGCTTGCCGCGTCTGTCCGGTTGCTTGCCCGCTGGCTAGTGGCCTTTGTGACGACGCATCCGGAAATCTTCTGCGCTGGTTTGGCTCCTCCAGACTGGCTCCCGCTTCTCTGCAAAGAAGAAGCACCCCAGACCTTCCTGGTCTGTACCAGAAGCAAGTCCTCCGTTCTTCGTGGGTTCCGCTTGCCAAGGCTTGGTGAGTCCTAGTCCAACTTCGACGCCGCCGACAGCAAGAGCCTTCGTGGGACAGCTCGCCTCCTGGTCCTGGTCGTCCTCGACGCTTCCTGGTCCTCCTGGCTGCAGCGACAAGCTTCACCTTCACCTGCAATCTTCACGACATCGCCTGGTTCCTTCCTGGTTCCACGTGGTCACTGGCTAGTGACCTTGACTCTGTCCCTTCTGCTTGCAGGTCTCCTCTCTTCTTGATCCCAGCCTTGGGATCCACCGGACACTCTTCACTGACTGCCTGTCAGCATCTTTCTTCAGGCATCCATAGGAGTCAACGAAGAAAACCGACGCAACTTCATCCCTATGCACCCGCAGCCTGTGGGCTAGGTAACTTGGGTACTCCGGTGCTCATCAGGATAGTGACTATCCTAGTGTCTAGTTTTCCAGTCTCGACTTCCTAGCTACTCCGGAAGTGTCCTAAATCTATCGTTTTCTAAACTGTACTATTGCTAGTGACTTTTACGCATTACGCGTGAGTGTTTCCACTCTGCACACGAATCCCGTGGGCCTCCCACTTCCTAACTGTTGCTAGTGTAGTGTAGCCCCAGCGATTCCCTAGGCCTAGGCCTATTCTATTTCCGTGACAGTGGTCCTTATACCACTAACTTAGTATATGGTTTGCGTGGCCCCTAGGGCCTAATTGTATTACTTACCTGTGTGACTTAATGTATGCTTAAATAAGACTGTGTTGTACTTGCCTCTAATCTCATAAAGAGTGCTGAGGGTTTGACTAGAATAAATACACTTTATTTTATATATATATCGTTTGTGGTGTCCTTTTATTTGGTATTCAAGGGATTATATATGGTATCACAGCTGGCTTCACATGCCATTCAGAGTTTAGCCTAAGACTGCTCTTGTCCATGCTACCACTAGGATAGCTGGTCTATAAGGTTGACTTTACAACCAATCACCATAAGGGTATTTGGACTGATATAAGGTGTACACTAGAACTAGTGACATCATACATCAGGCCAACTTCTCACACTGTCCAAGTCTACACGCGCCTCATCCGAGAGGCCTCTAGGGGAAAGATCATCGAGGAACCGATCCACAAGCCCCCCGGGTATGGTCTCCCGCGGTTCGTACAACTCCGCATAGTATGCTGCAAAGCTGTCCTCTAAGGCGCCAGGGTCTGTCAGCACTCGGCCCTCTCTATCTGTAATCCCCGGGAGGGTCTGTGCCTGACGCTACCCCTGACACAGCCTATAAAGCATTGTCCCCGATTTGTCCCCCCACTGATAAACCCGGCTTCTCGTAGCTAACCATGCCTGCCTCGCCCAGCAAGAGCGAGGAATAGGTTTGCTGGGCATATTGCAACTGACGCCGCAGGGCCCCACCTGACTCCCCCTGTCTTCTACTCTCAAGCTCCCTAATCTCGCCTTCTGCCTGGACCGATCCCGCGCTGCGCGCTCGGCGGGCCGCCGCACTATATGAGATGTCAACTCCCCGCAGCGTTGATTTCATTGCTTCCCATAAGATATCAACTCCCGACACCGAGCCCACATTCCGGGCCCAGTAAAAATCCAAAGCCTCCGTCATATGGGCACCTTAGTCTTCTTGCTGAAGATGCCAGCCCGAAAGGCGCCAACGAAATTGCCCACTGACCCCCCCGAGCCGCATACGAAGCGAGACAGGGGAATGATCCGACAAACCACGTGGGAGGATATCTGCCTCCACCCCCCGTGCCACCGCGTCCCCCGATAGGAAAATGTAGTCTAACCGAGAGAATGATCCATGCACGGCAGAGAGGTAAGTATACGCCCGTGTATTCCCATTAAGCCGCCGCCATGCATCCACCCAATTAAGACCGTCGGCCAGCGCCTGTAGCTTGGTCGGCCGATCATCGCCTCACGTACCACTCCCCGAACAGCGATCCCGCGACGCCACCATTACATCGTTCCAATCGCCGCCTACTATACCTGCTGCCAACGGCATCTCCGCCCATACACTCATGATCTTTTCAGCCAGGGTCCATGAAAAGGGGGGTGGGGCATAAACGCTTCCAAAGATCACTACTTCCGCCCCAATCTTTCCTTGAACAAAAATATACCGCCAGTGCGTATCCGCCCATGAGCGCGTGTGTGAATATCGGACCCGGTTGTGAATGAGAATGGCCACACCTCGGGAACCCCTAGTGAACCCAGAATGAAAGACCTGCATGTACCCGTATCTTTGGAGGCAGGGAACCCTAGTACCCAGGAGATGTGTTTCTTGCAAAAACAATACATCCGCCGACGCCCGCTTGGCATACTGTAGGACTGCCCCCCGTTTAATCTTGTCAAGCAGGCCTCTAACGTTCCAACTCAGACCTCGGATTACAGCCGGTCTCCAATCGACCCTAGTGGCAGTACCTGCCATGATCAATCAATGTAGGCCACTGAGCCCCCTCCAGAAGCATCTTAATTCCACTCCCCTCTGGCAGCTCCCACGGGTGTGCACGGTCCAACAAACCCCTGAACCCCAACAACAACAATTCCAGCCCCCCCTACTCCCCCTCCATACCTCAAAACCATTGAAGTACCTGTCGCGGTGGATAGCATCGCAAGACCCCAACCGTGGATCTCCAACCCCCCACCAATGGATCCCAAACTCAACCCCACCAACAAGACGCAGGTGACTACCCCGCTCGCAAGACGCTACAGCGGCACCTGCCCGTTACGTACTCTCCCAACCCAGGACCCCCCCCTCCCGCCACGCCGCATCAAATAAGACACATAGTTCACAGTGCGATACAGTCCCCCGCCAATGCGGCAGCAGCAATCAAGGAGTGGAAGGTGGACGCCCAGCAGCTCTCCCAGCACCAGGCTGCACTCCACCAGACTTGGAGCGGCAGCGCGGCCTGGACCGTCGGCCCCGCTTCGCCCCCCGCCAGTCCTAGATGTCTCATCATGCGAGGAAGTAGAGTCTCCGCCGGAGGGGGGGGTGCGACAGCGAAGCTGCACACAGTTTCATCTGTCCATTTAAACACCTCCTCGGGCGTATCAAAGAACAAGGTCTGGGATTTGTATACCACCCGCAACCGAGCCGGGTACAACAAAGCGTAGGAGAGCTGGAGTTCCCGCAGCCGAGCCTTAGCCGCCAGGAAGGATTGACGCTGCTGCTGCACCAACCTCGTATAGTCCGGGAAGATAAGAATGTGAGAATTTTCGAAGTGGAGTGGTTCCTTCGCCCTGGCTTGCCTGAGGATAACATCACGGTCATGGTAATTAAGGACCCTGGCGATCACCGGGCGAGGGCGGGCTCCCACTGGCGGTTTTTGGACCAGCGCTCTATGCGCCCGTTCCACCACGAAACAGCTGGAAAGTGCGTCAGGGGGGAGCCAGGACACCAGCCACTCCGTCAAGAAACGCTCCATATAGATACCTTCGCATCCATCCGGAAAGCCTACGAAGCGCAGGTTATTGCGACGAGCCCTCCCTTCGCCATCCTCGACTCGGCCCGCTAAGTTCCTATGGGAAGATTCCAGGGCCGCCATCTGTTTTTTAAGGGTCGCCACGTCGTCCTCCACCCCCGAGACCCTGGTCTCCGCCTCCGCGATGCGGGCCACTGCGTTCTGCAAGTCCTGGCGCAGTAATGTCATGTCGGAGCCCACCGCACCAATCTTCGCGTCTAGCATGTCCCTGGACTGGGTAATGGCCGCCAGCAGGGCCGCGTTGTCCGGGGCCGCACCCCCGGCCGGGCCGGTAAACTTGTCGATGGGCCCCTGTTTGGCTGGCGCCCCGCCAGCTCTATCCTTGGTCATGCTGCGATCGTCACTCACCCCCCACACCCAGGCACACACCAGGGGGGCTCGGGCCACAGAGTCCGGGTCAAGACCAAGAGTTCGCTACCCACACCCCAGGCGCACCAAGGAACGTCTGCCAGGCCCCGAACCACTGCCAAGCAGGGAGGCCCCGGTGAGATGAATAGAGGCCCAAGCACACTGCAGTCCCCGGAGTGAGGTCCACCTTCCGCAGCGCACTACCGGCCACTCCGCCACCGCACACCACCAGCAGGACCCTCCTCGACCGCCGCGACCCCGAATGGCCGCCGAGCACCCGGCCTCCCACTCAAAGCACTCCAGCAGGGTGTCTAGCGGAAGGGGGGGGGGCGAAACCCTGGTCCAGTGTTCCGGCGATAGGCCCTGCACAGCTACTCCTTCCGGGGCCCGGCCCCACCAGCCCGAACACTCAGCGCCGCCAGCGCGGACCCCCTCCCCCTCACCACCAAACGGCCCGAAACGGCTGCCGAACACCCGGCCCACCAACAGCTGCAGGCACCATGAAGTAGGCGTGCCTCGTGGGGGGGGGGGGGGGGGGGGAGAAAGAGGAAAAGCACCCGCTGTCGATGGCCTCTTACCGCTGCTCCTGCGGCACCGCTCTCCGCACCCCCGCCGGGGTATCCGCTGGGCAGCGCCACTCCCGCCGTCGTCCGGATCTACTCCCGGGGGGGTCCGACCTCCGGGCTCCTTGTACTCCACCCCCAGGGTCCACCTGTGCCAGCTCTCGCTGCCCCCGTCTGCCGGAGAACCGCAGCTCCGGGCTCTCCGCTTCGGCCACGCCGTCTGAAGGGACGATCCCCTCTGCTGCCACACCAAATCTAGGCCGCGGCGTCGGAGGCCAGGCAGGCCCAGGCCCCGCTCTCGCGCCTGGCGCCGTCCCACAAACCTCGGGAAGGACCGTGACACCACCGGAGACAGCCGCCAATGCCCACGCACCCCCACCGCAACGGGGGAGAGTCCTGGGTCGGGCAAAAGGATCAGTGGAAGGATATTAATCGGCGGGCTAGACGGAGCCGAGCTAAGGCGCGTCCGCCATGCTAGCCTGCCAAGCCACCCTGGCCATATTTTTTATGTTTTGGGGTTTTAGTAATTTTACTATTGCAGTGTTTCCAAATGTACTAAAGTGGCAAAATACTACAAATATTAAGTGTGCTGTAATATAGCCTTATAGCCCGCCATTGCGGGTCATTCTGGCCATTAAAGGCCTGCTCCAGCGTTCAGCTATAGTGAGCTATAAAGCTATTAGAACATTCCGCCCCTAGAGGGCAGAATGTTCTAATTAGTAAAACAATGGCCTGCCAAAGCCCGATGAGGTTGAAAACAAGCATTAAATAACCTCCCCAAAAGATATCTGGGTGGGTGGACCCCGTATGAAATGCTTTTTTACATCAAGATATATGTTCCAGACCTTGCCGATCCAGAAATTATGACGGTTGCTGCATCCTTTGACACTGATAACCATGGTGCTGTCTTGCAGGATGTACAAAAGATCTGTGACAGTGTCGCAAATACTTGCCTGGGTCTCCCTCTTCGAGTAGTGAAAATCAGTTTCCTGTCTACGGTTGGCTTCTGAGAGTTGGGTATCTTGTTCAAGAAAATGTGGAGCTCAAAAAGGAATTCAGCCCTATGTACTGTGCTCCTGTTCCAGTTCTTGGTATGCAAGGTACCAGAACTGTGATTTTGCCACCACTTCCAGGATGCAAAGAAACGCTTTGTCTCCATTGAACATGTCCAACTACACCATGTGGCCGATTCTCCATAGTATGCCACGACTTGTGCATACCCTTCCACTAGATTTTACTTTACAGCCCGTAAGCATCACTGATGCGGATTCTCCCTGGCTGGGGAGAGGGGTAGGCTGAGACCTCCGTCGACAATACCCGTTTCTATTATCAGGTCTTTTTACAATGTATGTCATTGATAGGATCCACCTTTGGCAAATCCTTCTAAATTGGATTTCTTGAGTCCTACAGCTGAGTCACAGCAATCAGTTTTCTAGTGGAGTACCACCGGATACTATATGGATCAAGATGATTTTTCCTTTGACAGTTTTTCTGTTTTACACCTGCCTTCAGCACGGATGTGAGTTCCTATTTCATGGTTAAAACACACTTATCTAGTCCCGTCTGGTCATTCTTTCCTTGGTTTTTCTGTTCATGTAAATTGGATTTGTGATTAATTTTCTTGGTGATCAATGGACATTATCTCCCGGAACGTCCTGCTACAGAACTGGTCGACTGGTTGTTGGTCCCCTATTCTTCATTGCATAAATTGAAAAGAGACTTGTCCCTTGTCAACATTTCAGCCGTTCCAGTGACTGATGGATTAATCTGAGATAAGGTTCCTCTCAACATATTTGGCCATATGGAGATCTTGCAGATACCATATGTGTTCAAAGTTTCTATAGGTGATATGAAAGTACTGGGGCTACATTCGGATGATTTGGATGTTGACATTGTAAATTCTATGCTTTCTGAATGAGAGTATTATACTGTTTTTGAATCCGAAGATCTGTATCAATTTTGCTAATTATGCTGATATTTTCTATTATCATCAATATGGACATCATTTTCTGCACAGCCAGAGGACAGTGTCCCCATTTCAATTATACACAATTGGAACATTGTCCAACTCCTCAAGGAAGTTCCAAAAAACAAAAAGACAAGTTGACGTATTTTACAGGATATGACACTTCAGAACCCACGTCATTATTTCAAGTTAGTTCCAATCCTACCCAAAAAATATGCTTACTCAGACTAAGCTCATTTATACAGCTTTGTTTGTGAACAAGTTAGCCCTTAAAGGCTATGATTACTGGAGAGACACTATTGATTTGAAAACAATTTGGGGTACGAAGTCTTGGGTGGTTCAGGGCACGAAACCTATTTTGAGCCTGTCTAACTCCCACACAAAGGCATATAGTGGATGGGGAACAATTGCCAAGCTACTCACCCCTTAAGGACGTTTGCTCTTCGAGCCAATGACAGAGGGGGCCACCTCACATACAGGAAATTGTTGAATAATTCCCGTGACCCACTAGGACCACTGAGGGAGGCTGATGTGGGACTGCTTGAGGATGATGACTGGGCTGAGGCGATACAGAGTCCCGGGGAAATAGCCATGTGTACGCTCCCAACTAATACAATTAAGAATACTGCATAGATCCTATTCCTCTCGGACGCTCATTCATCGACTGGGGCATTGTGAATCAGGCCTTTCTTTATGCCAGGGTGTGTAGGGAGGTTGGATCCTTTTTAGTTCTGGTCTAGGCGGCGCTTGCACTGTCTCTTCGAGGCATACTGTATTCAGGTATGGACTTAAAGCTCCATCCATTTTCCGCCCATCTTTTCAATTGGCTTCCGTTACTGCCCTTTCTAAATGGTTGCTTTTGATTCATGAAAAGGCTTAGTAGTCCCTCCTTAGTACTGTCTTTTCTCCTTTTGTAACCTCCCATGAGGACTGGCCCTCTCATCATGTATGTTTTATTTACAGTCTGTGAGCACTATCTTCTTAAATGATTTCCTCTGATTGCACGTACAACATGCTTTCCTGCAACGGCGCCCGCTTTTCCATGCTCTGCTGGCTGTCTACTCATCGCCGCCCCACCCCTGGGCGCCGCGCTTTAGGTTTCAGCACTGCACCTGCTTTTATATTAAAAAAAACACAGCTGCCACACTTTAGATTTAAGCAGGAGCCTGCATTTATAATTGTTTTTGTACATTAGCATCAAATTTTTTTTTTAGTAGCACCGTGCAACGCCGCATGTAATCTTCAACAATGGCAGCCGCGGGCTTGCCCAACTCTATTTTAACATCTTTCTGGGTTTTATTTAAGCTCCGCAGCACGCCGCTCCTAATCAGCAACAATGGCGGCTGCGTCTTTCATTTTTTCAGGCTAGCTCGCACAATTCCTTCAGTCACTCCACCCCTGCAAACAAAAAAACCTAACAAGCATTGGCTATGCAAAGCGGCCGCGAAAGTGATCGCGATCAAACATCAAAGCGGCCGTGAAAGTGAAATTAGTCGTGGTAAAGCGCGGCGCGCGCGCCCGCGCACATGCACTGTAGCTCTAGGCTGGCCTGGTAGCACTTTTTGGAGCCCTCTCAATAAGTCTCGCCAGACCAGCGCATGCGCTGGGTCAGGCAAGACCTAATAAAAACCATTACCATTTACAACGCCAATAGGTCTAACTTTCAGAAATGCAAGACCTATTGCATTGCAAATGCTTGTTTCGTGTAGTGGGCCTGCCCCAAAATGTAGTCATATTGGAGGAAGATCACGAGTCATTGCCAGTGTTACGGATTTAGATGTAGCGGATTGGGAAACTGACCTGGAGTAGTGTCAACAGGCCGAAAGGGTGATTTATCAGAGCAGGCATGGGGACTGTGGGAGTGGGTTGTTCTTGGAGGTCAATAGGATTGCATACAAGTGAAACTAATATATACTGCATTATGTTCACATTATGGAATTGTGCCTTTCCCGATTTTTTAATTCTCCATATTAACTATTTATATGTAATTCTATCCTGTCAGTATTGCTCATGACATTTTTACAATTGTGTTAGTATGCTGAGCAATGGTTTAACAAAAAGACAGTTTTAAAAAAAAAAAAAGAAGTGCACAAAGCAGATATCTGTCACTGACCCACACAAGATATCTCTGCGGAGCTTGGGATCCAGGTGCAACTCTGTAGTTGTGTGACAAGTGTGCTTTCACGCACCCACAATCATTAGGAACCGGAAGGTGAAATGATGCCAAACACAAGAGGTCACTGTCAAAACTTGTGTTCTGCTCCAGGTTACTGGCCTGGTTGCAGTCTCAGGGCCTCTCAGCAAGAATTTAACTCGTTGGTCAAAGTCTTTCAGTAAATCCAAGTCTAAGTATCAACACAAGAAATCCAAGTGGGATTCATTTCCAAATGTGAAGTCTAGCGTAAAGGTGCATTAATGTCAAGATAAAGAAGGCACTCCTGAATCTGAACCAATCCTGTAACTGGACCGGGCTTCAGCTGTAAGTTTCCTTAGCTGCCAGAGACTGCAACAAGTAGCAGCCTTCAAGAAGGATATGCAGCATGTCTTTGGTGTGCTTCTGGCACCCCGTAGGTCCCGTCAGAGCTGACAGGGTCTCCAGGTAAACTTTCCCCAGTGGTGCCACCCCACCACCGCTTCTGTGCCCATGGCACCCATTACCAAGGCCTTACTGACTTGGTCACGGTCTTCTGTTTTAGCACCAAGGGCCACGCTGGTTCCTTCTATAGCGGTACGGACTCCGACTCCACCAGTGCAGATAGACAGTCTGGTAGCAATGCTAATTTCTTCCCCTGAACGGACGTTGGCCCAATTGAGGCCCATGTTGTGCTATGACATTCAGAAGCACAACTGGTGGTCACAGAGCCAGATTCTAATCCGGTGCATCTGCCCTGACATTACTACCAGCAGGGGATCCACCCTGTGTTTTTGCTCTACTTGGACTTAATGCCCTCATGACACTGATTATCAGGAAGAGGGCTGATCCCTTCCCTCAATAAAGATTCATTGTATTGAGACTTACTAAATACCAGTGGGCTTGTTAAATTTCCAGAAATAATGCTCCACTGGCTACCTGGATCCACCAAAGGAAGCAGGTGCTTTGTGTAGTGTGGAAGTTCAGAGGGCATCTGCATCTGTAAAGATTACAACTGTGCAATTATTTTTTTTGTAGCGCGGCTGTACTTATCAGAATTAGTGCCCTTTACAGAGAATGATCAAGTACAATTTCATATACCAAAAAATATCTGTAGACTGGTAGAACAGTGTGAAAATATTTGAGGGTGAAGTAGAGACTGTGTGCCTACGCCTGCGTGCAAATGGTGAAGGATAAGACTAATGCGAGGCAGTGGCTCTAGTGACTTTACAAGAGTAAATTGGTTGAAGCCATGTTAACTTGCCATTTCTCATTCTAACCATAGAGAACCATCATCCCATTGTGGTAAATAATTTTCCTTTACCTGGACGTAATTTAATACAGAAACATAATTAAATAGCTCAGTAAAATGAGAGGCAGAATCCGTGGTATTAGAGGTTCGGAATGGGCTTTATTCCAATAATCGATTATAATCGGTTGCTCCAAGTTCCATCACCACGGAGGTTCAGGAAGTGAAGTACATACTTTATTGACAAGAAGTAACCTTTATAGTACATACATTACAGTGAAGCGAATGCAATAGGCGTAACAATTGATAAGGAAAAATGACGATCTATCTGCGTAACCAAAAAATGGGTGTAATAAGGAGTAAAAAGGAACATAATTGGTTATGATGTCACCTATAGGCGGATCTATAAGATAATACTTGGCATAGATGCGCGCGCAGCAGTATGACGTGTGATTGACGTGCAACTAGGGGGTGAAGGGGACTTGACATTTAGCTCTACATGTGGAGACAGAAAGTCTGGGGGGTCAAGTCAACCTAATCCCAAATCATCTCTAACATCCTATGTTTAAAGAACTATGTTATCCATAAAAGAAGGACTCTCGGACAGAATCTATTCTATACTGACTGTGCGTGCGTGTACAAGCGTCTAAATGTCTACACTGAAAGCGAGGGGGTAGGAATATTCCATGGTAACAGGGCTATGAATTACTTGCATGAGGACAGAGAAGTCGAGCCTTTTGCTCGGTAGCTGGAAGAATGTTTACTTAAACTACTAGACAGGAATGCATCGGCTGAGGGGGAAGCAGATAACTCGAAGGCGAAATACAGTTCTTGGCAGAGAATAGGCTGATGTCAGGCTTCGTGAGCCGCGCAGAGAATGAGACAAAGTTCATGGTCACAGATGCAGGCTCGAACTGGAGTTTTCAGAGGCAGAAAGCAAGAGGAGTTTGATGACAGAATCTGGGCCTACTTGCCTGGACTGTAAAATGGCATAAGTGAACCATATAAAGCCGGTGGCCTTTCATATTTAGGAATGGAATATCCGGCCTATTCATGGCGGATCTGACAGAGGACATGTTGACGGTGGACGCACATATATTTGCGTCTTCATAATTGGAACTGGAGGGAACATACATGTACTTGTGACATGCACGTAGAACCGTTGGGGTCCAAGATAGGGGACATAACTGATCGGAAAAATCCATATTTCCACACCATGAATATTAAAAAGGTGGGTCTTCGGTCCTTTTATGAATGACAGGATGTCAAGCAATGTCCTTAGATGTATTGGTAAGGAGTTTTAATTGTGTGCAGACGCAGTAGAGCACGAGCATTGTGTCCAATACAAGAAGCGTAGATGTTTGAAATCTGTATGTGCCTGCCCATGTGAAGTAGTGTATGGTAGAATGGTCCTTTTGGGCAGTCTAAGTTTGTGTATATAATTAATTCCTGGTCTAAGGCCTGCTCTCAACCACTACAATGTGCCTGTCGAATCTAAGACTATTGCTTCTTCCTCAGATCACCAACTCACCCCGCCGAGAAAATGTGGGGCTTCAGTTTTTACCGATTCTGACTATAACTGTAACCACACATGTCCCCTTTTTGTCCCTATGCTCCCAGCAACCCTACCCCGCCCTAACCTTTTTATATTTCTGTACTTGAGACTTTTCTGTTTGTTTACCTCTGTAAACCGTGTAAAGCGCTCCGATACCCTCACGGGTCAAGTTTGCGCTCTACAAAACATTAACATAAATAAATAAAATAATAAATAATAGTATATACATGCATAGATCACTTATCAGTTATACCACTGGCGCTCTAGAGTGTGCAGATGGCTATGATTTTTTTGAGAAAATCATAAGCAATCCAAAAGTGTTTCAGTCAAAAGCGGATTGCTAGTTAAGGTTGGCATGTATAACCACGAACACTGCACATCAACACATGGACTACCCTAACAGGCAATTCGCTTCTGACTGAAAACTTTTTTTAAAGTGCTTATGACTATTTTGTAAAACATCTTTAATGATTTTATTAACACATATCAAGTACTTAGGGAGGCCATTCAGCAGACGATGTATTAATGTTACTTGATTAATTAATTAAACTATTATTCTTGTAAAAGGATTTGTCTTTACCCGGGGGCTTCCATTGTTTGTACATTTGATAACAGAGGTGTTGACTGCCGATTTGTATTAGTGGCATGCCCAATTAGAGGAATGCCGTGTTCGTCATGAGTTTGTCAGATCAGTGCATCTTAATTATATATTAAAGAATGATCAAATCCTCACAAAACTATTCAATTCAATTCAATAAAAGCTTTATTCGGAAAGCAGGGCACATCCATAAAAGCAAAATACAACATATTAAAAATTCCAATTATAATATTACATTCGGGTTTTTAACAAACCAATAAATTCATAAAGGAAATCTCTTTCAGTGTAAGAACGATTAGACACGGAGATAGCAAAACACGTCAGATGCAAAATATCTTGTTTATGAACAGAATTCATTTGCATATTCATTTGGAAATATAGTAATAACGCGCAGTTTTTAAAAAAAATTAATTAGGATACAGCTGACAATCAGAACATCAAGGTGTTAAGATTAGAGATTTGCTCTGTGCCTTATACAAAATTTTAAGAACTTTGCAATATTAAAGCATATTGCAGGGGAGTCCAGCATTTGTAATGCCAGCAGAGCTGGACGGCATTCACGTATTGACATTTGCTGCAGAAGAGGTTTCAGCCACCGTTTTCTGGGTTCAGAAAAGTATTTACAGAAAAAAGTGACATGTAAAAGGGACTGCAAAGAGATGTCGTCGCAGGGACAGATGGAGAGATCCCTTGACCAGTCATTTGGGTTGGGGAAGGTGATTAATCTGTGAAAATTATTAAATCTAAATCTAGTGAGTAAAAAAACATCATAGATTGGGAAATTTGAAGTCAGGTAGGGCTCAATTTTAAAAGAAGTTTGTATTAGTAGAAAATGCTGAACAGAAGGTTTGTTGGCTTCTGTAGCCAAACGGAGATCGTCAAGATGTTTTAGACACTCCGCCTTAAATAATTTTCAGGGAGTCCTTAGCATGTCATGTGGATCAGAATAGAAATTGGGATGGCCCAGGTCATTGAGGAATTTCTGGACATAATGTAGCCAGGGAATTTTTTGAGAATGATCCAGTTTTTGGCAATCCTTAATGATTTCTTTGGTTAAAAGCAGCTTTTCTGAGGTCCAAATACGGTGCCACAGCAGGATCGGTTGCAATCGAATGAGATCGGTGATGAATGGCAAACCGAATTCTTGGTGGCAGGAATAGGTAGGTGAAGATTGAGGGACTGATAGTAAATATCTCAGAAAGCTGTTTTCAGTTTTTTGGATGGAATCTACTCGGGCGTATCCCCATATGCCCGCACCGTAAGTGGCGGTGGTAATGCACTTTGGGCGGAAAATTTCCAAGATTTCTTTCGGGGATCTCTTTCCAAGTCTATGGGTAAAAGAAACAAGAGCCATTGTGGCCTTCAGGAACTGGTGGTTTCTAGTCTCAATTGCCCTTTTCCAGGTCCCCCTTTCGTCTATCATCACTCCTAAATAGGGATAGGTTGTTGTATGTTCGATCTTAGTGGTGGTAATAAAGGTACCTGGTCCCTTTAGTGAAATTTTGCCAGAGGTCATAATGAATGTTTTATTTGGATTGATTTTTAGGTCTAGGTTGGACATAAAGTTGTAATAGCGGGTCAGGGAGCGTTGTAGTTCTAATGGGGTACGTGCGAGGATTACCTCGTCGTCAGCATATAATAATGCAGGAATTGGGCGGTTATTGATCAGAGGTAGGTCCTGGCTCCCTTCCAACATGGCTGCCTCCAAGCCGTTAGTATAGATGGTAAAAAGGAAGGGAGCCAGGACACAGCCCTGTCTAACTCCCCGCTCTACCCTGAAGGATGAAGATAGTTGGCCCCCTGTGCCGAACCTCACTCTTGCAGTGGCGCCAGAGTAGAGTTCTCGGATGTAATTAACTAGGGTCTTGTCTGACATAATGGACCATAGTTTTGCGTGTGAAACGCAGTCAAACGCTGCAGAGAGGTCGACATAGGCCATATGGAAATTGCCTCCCTTTGCGTTAACGTATTTCCCTCTGAGTAAAACTAGATTCAGGATCTGGTCGATGGTACCCAGCCCCTCCCTAAAGCCGTATTGATGGTCGGAGATGATGTTGTTATGCTCCGTCCAACATTGTAGCCGGTCAAGTAAAACACGACCCACCACTTTGCCCAAGGAATCAAGCAACAAAATGGGTCGGTAACAGGACGGGCTGTTGCGATCCCCCTTTTTGAAGATTGGAACCAAAATGGACTCCGACCAGGAGTCCATTGGTCCAGTCTCACTAGTGGCTTCCAGCACTCTAAGTAAGAGGGGGGCCCATAGATCAGTGTTGGACTTATAAAGGTCTACGGGAACCCCATCCGGCCCTGGAGCCTTCCCTCCCCGACTGGCTTTAAGAGCTAGGATGATATCTGCCAGGGTGAAATCAAGAGGAGGGAAGTTGGATGCATGAGTGAGGGCTGGGGTGATCTGAGCAGAAGAATGTGAAGATGACGAAAGTGGGTGTGTTAGACTGAAGATATGCGAGAAGTGATTGATCCATTCGTGCTCAGTTATTGCGACCTCTAGGGTGCCACGTTCTTTTGGGCCCGAGAAGAATGATGAATTAATGACCTCCCAAAATGCTGAAGAATCCTTTAATTTGGAGCTGGTTTGTAGGGCAGACCAAAGTTCTTCTTTTAATTCTTTCTTGCGGTTCTTTAAACACTCATTATAGAATTTTCTGCATTGGGAAACCTCAGTTTTGTCTCTCGGGTCTCTCTTTAGGACCAATTTGAGTGCTTTATATGCCTTGGAGCAGGTAGAGTTGAACCAACTAACTATTAAATTCTTTTTGGATTTAGGGAAAATATTCAGAGCCTTGTTTATCTCGGTGATGATTTTAAAGTTTGCTACTACTTCGTGAGAAGAAGAAGACTCCGCCAGGCAGGTTGTGAACGCTGCCCTGTTCCCTGCTATGATCTCTTTCAGAATTTTTTCAGGATTAATGCGAGACCATTTTAAGGCATAACCATTTGGTCGGTTCATTGACATGTTTTCTTGGTGAAGGGAGTTTTGTACGTGGGAAGTGGAGCCAGGTATATCCAATGTAATAGAGATGGGGAAGTGGTCACTGTAGACGCAATGATGAGTGGAGAAGTTTCTAATTAGATTGACTGCACTAAGAGACAGTAATATGAAATCTATACAAGTCAGAGCACCTCTGCCATGATATGTAGGGCTTATCTTGACGGTTGGGGTTAATAATTCATTAGAAAAAGTAATTTGTAGGAGGGACATAGTTTCGTTCATCAACGAACCTTTGATAGAATGGGAGAAATGAATAGAAGGGGATTCATTGTGGTCCATAAACCCGCAAGTGATGTTGTTTTTCTCGCATAGTGGTAAGTTGAACTCTCCTCCCCATATTAAGATGGGATTTTTGACTTGGGGCTGGTTGTAGTACTCTATAAGGAAAGCGCGGATTTCTTTCAACATACCAGTCAGTTGAAAATCCTGCAAGTTGTTGTGTAAAAACGTATAATCAAGACATGGGTGAGTTTATTGAGTATTATGGATATGATCTGCTAATTAGGTTCAGATTTTAAAACACTAATGAATTGACCTGAAATAAGATTCAAAATATAAGTCACTAAACCTCCCTTGGCCCGGCCTGAGGGTGAGGGAAGCGCAGGAGAGAAAAAAGTCCTGTAGCCGTTTAAATGAATGGAAGAAAGAGCCCAAGTTTCCTGCAGGCAGAGAATGTCATATCGCCTTACAAATGCTAACCAACCCTCATGATGAATTTTAGAGTGTAGGCCTGCAATGTTCCAAAAGGTAATCCTAACTGAGTAACGGGCAGGAAGTTTTACTGTACTTTTTAATAAGGTAGGTGGGAAGGATTTTTGGGCAGGATAAGGAACCTCAGGGATAAGGTCAGTTTAGAATCTGAATGAAGTATAGTTTGTGGGTTAACTTGAATATCTGTGGGAATTGGGGGAGGGAGTGAAGCGACTTGTGAGTATGTGGAAGGAAAGAAGGGTTGGGAAAGGAATGGGAATGTTGAGTTGCTCAGTAAGGAGAACACTCCTTCTGGGTTAGGGTTAGGTTGGGATAATATTTTGTTGTTTACTTGTGCGAATTTTGGAGTGTAGGGAGACTTATCGGTCGTGAGTAGTCAATCTACTTCCTCGATTTGTGACAGTGATTCAAATCTGTTTTGCGTTAGAATTGAGCCGTTCGATGATTTTAATAGAAGAGTGGGAGGGCGGTAGAAATATCCAAGTGGGACAGAGGAAATTGCAGTTAGATTGGGCGAAGGATCTTCCTTTTGTGCTAAGATGGAACGAGCAAATCTGGGAGATCTAAAATTAACGATGATACAGTCGCCCTGGATGGTTTTTTGTGAAGGACCAATCCAGGCTGCTCTATGTGCCATGATTATTTGATTTGTATTAAGCACATTGAAGTGTCTATGTTTGACTAGCCAATCCACCACTTTGTTTCGCAAAGAGGGCCAGGGTTCTGCCGCTCGTTGGTCTAAGGGAGGAACACCAGTTAAAACTACAATGTATGGACAAGTGGCAGGCGGCAAATTTGGGTGGTCTAAGTGTGAATGAGAGGTTGTGGTGGAGTTATTGGAATAGCTAGTTGGGAAGGCTTTGTTTTGTTGAACGTGTATCGTAGATAAGTTCTTGTTTATCGTACTCCTATTTACTAGAGGGCTGTTGGGTTGTTGCAAAGTACCGTTGTGCGGAATGTTTTTCTCGGGTTGACGAGATGGATCAATCGAACGGGTAATGTCAGTATAAGGAGTAGGAAGATCTTCGGGTCTTGAAGCTCGTAATCTAGGTGGATCTTTGGCTTCTAAAGATTGATTTAACTTGAGCTTGAAGGACCTGAGTGTATCGTTCAGTTTGACAAGGAGACTGGAGGCCATGGCGTCAAATTCACAATCAAGAATACTTTTTAATTCTTCTGCTAGGTGGTTAACATTAAGTTGTGGGTTAGAATCAGATGGAGTTACGTTAAGGGTGGGCTGGAGAGTGGAAGAAAGTTGCCCTTGGTCTGTTTGGGTGCCCTGAGTTAACATTTTTGATTTTGTAGGGTTGTTGCGTTGTTTTGTTGCCCTGCTCTTTTTCTGGGTAATCCCTGAGTTCGTGTCTTGAGGATGTTTCGCTTTCCCTCGAGTTTGTGGGCCCTTCGTAGAGAGTATGACGGGGTGCAGGTGAGTGTCACTGGTGACAGATAGAATTTGTGTAGTAGGGGGGGAAAGTACGGGTGGGGGACTAGAATAAGGTATTTTGGTAGTGGAGAGAAGGGTACTGTAAGCCAAGTGACTGGGCGGGAGCTGTTGGGAAGGGTCGATGGAGAGTCTGCGTTCTATGAGGTGTATCTCTTTGCTTATTATTGAGTCGGCCCGAAGGAGGTAAGCGTCCAAAGTCCCCGCGGAACAAGTGCGCTTTTCCATAGTTTTTACATGGATAGTAATTCGGAAACAAAGTCAAGAAGGTGACCAAACCTAATGATACAGGCAGAACGTAAAGCAAAGAGTACTCGCAAAGTTATAGCCTGTGTTGTATGACTGCAGGGTGAGTGGGTTGCCTGTAGTCACGAAGCGGCACAGGTGGGGAACAGCAAAGGACAGACTCCTGGCCCAGCCCGGCCTTAGACGGTCCCGCCCTTGTCCTGTGCTTCTCCCGGCGCGTCCTCGCGGGAGGAGGGACCAGTCGCGGCTTTGTAGCGCCTCCTGGCGCACTCCAATCGCGCTGGCGGAAGCGTCGCTGCGGGGCTGCTGGTCCTTGTGGTCCGGTCCCGGTCAGGGGGAGGAGCGGCAAAGCCTGGCCGGCATTGGAGCGTGAGGTGGAAATGTTCCTGTGCCTCAGTGGGGCTCTGCCGAGATCAAGGTTGTGTCCCCAAAGATGCGTTCGCCACGGGGACTCGGCTCCAGTCGCGGCTTTGTAGCGCCTCCAGGCGCGCTCCAATGGCGCTGGCGGGAGCGTGGCTGCGGGGCTGCTGGTCCCTGTGGTCCGGTCCCGGTCAGGGGGAGGAGCGGCAAAGCCCGGCCGGCACTGGAGCGTGAGGTGGAAGTGCTCCTGAGCCTCCGCGGGGCTCTGCCGAGATCAAGGTTACTAGATTTTAAAAAAATGTTCTGCTTAGGGAGTAACTTACAGTTCTGCACATTATTCAGTGCGCCTTTTCTAGCGAGGTTTCTTCATCAGCAATATTTGGAACCCCCTAAAAGGAGTTAGAGTTCCAAATATTCTTTCGACGATTCTTGGGTTTTTAGGGTGAAAGGTCTTTGTTGATATCGATTATTTTTTTTAAACAAATAAACATGTTTGACAAGATACGAGGCAGTGGCCGTGTTTATTGTCCTCCCGTGCCGATAGCCAACCGGTAGTGCCCCATATTATGCATACCCCTTCATCAGTCTCCCGACCATACTCTACCATACAATTTTACCCCCGAGTAGGCGGTGCCAACCCTTTTTAGGTCTCGCCTGAGACAGCGCTTTAGCGCTGCTCTGGCGAGACTTATAGTAAGCGAGTTTTGGAAGTGCAAACAGTGCTTTTCAGGCCTCCAAATACAGTGCATGTGCGCCAGGCGCGCGCACCATTTGGCAGCCTGAAAAGCACTGCCTGATCACTTCGCGGCCCCTTTGATGTACTTCAGTGAGCCGCGCGGCCACGGAGGACATCAAAGTGCACACCATTTGCACTGTGCCCGCCCCCACGCCCCCCTCCCACTCCCTCCTCGTCAACTTCAGTGCGCGCTTGTTATGACCTTTATTTCCCTTTGCTTGGAAGCCGCATCTGGTGCCGCATTGGAAGTGCTGTGCCCAGATCTTAATGTCTGTGCAAGTACAATCTTTTGTACATGGTTTGAGAAACCTTTGGGAATTAACCCTCCCTTAAATTCAGGTCACCCTGTACTGAAATCGATTTAGTACGTGATCGTTTTAGCGGGGAAGGTCGGCAGGCTAAGCCACTGACATATAAAGGATTCATCTTGCTTCTTTAGGACATCACCCAAGGTAAAGTGGGACACTACACTTTTGTAAAAAAAAACACTTTCCTTCCCGCTTTTCCGATAAACATGTGTCGGAAGTTGATTCCACGTTGTCTTCTCCCTAAAGGCGTAGACCGGAATCACGAACTCTGTTTTTTTTAACAGACAATAAAGGCGACCATCCTAATATTCTCGATCTAGACATCAATCGCGTCATTCGTGACATGATATTGCAAAGAGAAGAAGCTATTCAAAATATTTTAACATATGATTAAAAAGTGTGTAAATACAAGTTGATTACAAAACAGAGAAAATACGTAATTACGCTGTATTTCAAATTGTATTCATAATATCAGTTATAGTTTGGCCATTTGAAGTATTAATTGAAATAAGTAATACTGCACACCTAACTACAAACTCGTTTGGGTTTATTTCAAATGCTAAGCAAGATTTGCACGTCAACATGGCCGCTTTCAAATTTTATAAATGAAAGTAACATGTAACTAGTTTGTTGGTCCGTCTTTCATCTAGTTCAGTGCAGCTAAGAGCTGTTCATGTCTGTAGTCTCTAAGGTGTTTTTTAGACAGCCGTCTGGGTGGAAAACTTGATTGATTACGTTGAACATTTTTTGGGGGAATTTCATAAAAAATATTAGGGTTTTGATGTAAGTATTAAGAACGTTACCGAAATAAGATATTCTGTTTTGATAATAAAAGGTATGTCCTCCAAGAAGCACAAACAATTTTAGGTTTTAAAACAAGAGATTGCGAGTCTTTCTGAAACATAATTATTTAGAAATCTGCGTCTTCACTGCAGTTTGCAGGCAAATGGGTCCTCCGGTTGGCAGACTCGCTCACCATTTCAAGATGGCCGCGGTAGAGCCACTCTTTCCTTCACGGTGCTCTATGAGAGCCGCTTCTGTGTTCGAGCCCCTTCCCAGCCCCATAGCAGAATCGCAAACTGGTTGCTGTAGTCGGCTTCGCCTGTCTGTCCTTCCCACACGGACAGCAGCAGAGCAACTCAGCATGGATCTGCAGATGCTGAGAAGGCGCGTTCGGATGTACATAGATCAGGTGAAGAGAGCACAGCAGTGCAGGCGTTACACGCAGTGACCGCTCCTGCAGTGGTATTACCCACTACACGGTCTGCACATATTTCCTGTCATTATTGCTGTCCTCGATTTTGTCACACTCACCACCTTGCAATACCAAACAAAACACAATATCTCAAACACTGCACACTGCTACCTTACAATGAGTATCGTGCACGGTTGGGATTAGATATGCAGCTAGGAATAGCTGGGGATGCTTGGTGCTTGTGGGGAGAGGACAAGTCCCAAAAAATATAAGTGGGGATACTAACCAAGTTAAGCAGTATACAAGTGACATCGTGGTGCCTGGCGTCACAACGCATCATCACACATGGCATGAAGTGACATCAAAAGAAGTGCCATCAGATATTCACACCTCACACATATGTTTATCAGGTCTATCATGAGTACATTTAAGCGCACTACGAGATTTAACGATTGAGATTTTGCATCGGGTTGTGTCAATATAGTGGCGCAACCCTGATGCAAAATCTGGGCCAAAACTAAGACATTCATTTTGTTTTCAAACTCAGCCACTAAGAAATTGGCAACAAGGAGAGAAACCAGGATGTCTGGTCTGATTAATTAGCTGCAAAGACTGTATTTTAAAATATGTTATGGGGTTAATGTATGCATTGCAGAGATGCATGGCCAGTAAATCTTTGAATACAATAATAATGGTAGCATTAAATTGAGTAGCACTATAGAAGCAATAAAATGTTTAAAAAAATTATTTGTGTAAATACTGGGACAGACCCAACACATCTGACATTCTTACAGTGCATGCATATCTCTTGTATATAGGGACTGAACAAAATCAGAAGCATGCTACACTTAAGTACCTGTGAAGTGATAACAAGCTATGGGCCTTTGTTTCCCCTCCATTGCATTTGCATCTAAGTGTGAGGCTCCAGACCATGCCCAGCCAGGATCATATTGTAACAACAAGCATTTGCAATGCAATAGGTCTCGCATTTATACAAGTTTGAGCTATTGGCATTGTAAATGACAGTGCCTTTTACTCATGTTTTAAAAAAAACAAACTTAAATAAAAAGCAAGTCTCGCATTTGCAAAAGTTTAAGCTATTGGCATTGTTCATGACAATGCCTTTTTTTATCTATGTTATAAAACAAACACATAAATAAATTCCATTATCATTTACAATGCCAATAGCTAGTGTTGCATTGTTATTAGCAATGCCAACTGCTCACACTTTTATAATGCGAGACCTATTGCATTGCAAATGCTTGTTCTCTGTGTTGGACTGACCCGTTTTCCGACCTTCCTTGTTGTGATGCGCACTGAACGCTCCCGCTTCTTCCGGTGCAATGTGTCCCCTAATCCGACAGTTGCCTCTTCCCTTCACGACGCTCATAGTCATAACTCTTCGGTACTTCGCCTCCCCTGCTAAACGGATTACGTCCTGGTACACGAACAGCCCACTCTACTTTTACACAGCGGCCATATTGCGCTGTACGTGGTTTTCCTTTGCAGCTCAGTCTCTCTGCAGTCTTAACATGGTCGCGCCCCTCCTAAGGCGGGCTATACAGGACACGCGGCTCTATGGTACACTATTAGCCTTGTTGTACTTTACTCTCTTTGGTAGGTGTCCCAAACATGGCCGCTGAACTCGTTCGATGATACTGACGCACACAGGATACCTGTGCATTCGCACTATAGCTAAGCAGACGCATGCACAAACACTCAAAACTGTTTCCCACGGACCGTGTTTAAAGACACCCCGCATGCGCGCTGTCTGCGTGATGCAAGACGAGTTTGCGCAAAGGCGCCCCCTGCTGGAGCCTGCCTCACATCTACCTGGAGCAACGTTCCGTAGCACAGCAAAATATCCTCTTGCGTCTGTTGGAGGCACTACGCCTTATCCCCTAGCCAAGGCCGTTTACTCGCTGGCTTCCCCTACCACTAGTCTTAGGCACTGCGGTCGCAGCTCTGCTGAACTCTCGGGCTCCCCCTGCCTGCTCTCCAGCGCATCGCGCTAACTCCCCAGTCTCATCGGAGGGCGGGAGCTGCTCTGCACACTGAGGCTGAGGACAGAGAAGGAGCCGCTGCCGCCGCCATTTTCGCAGCGCCCGCTGCTCCGCATGACCCGGAGCGGCTTTTAGAACACAGGAACACACCCGCTCCACCGCGATCTAACAACCCGCGCATGAGCGGGCTCAGACCGCTGTGCCCGGCCCCGGCCCCAGCCCGGTGCTGAGGCTCATGGGCTACCCCCGCCTCACCACCTCCCCGCAGCTCTGTAGGCGGCACCGGGGGACCGGCGGGCTGGGTACTGGGGCATCCCGAAGACTAGCTTCGAGCAGCCCCGAAGACCGGACGCTTCGCCCCGCCGACCTTTCCGCGCCATCACCTTCTATTTTCCACTACAGCCCTTTCTGCGTTCCCCGCTGTCTCCTTCACTCCACCCCCGTAGCTTCTCACCCACAGCACCCTTCCCGGTCCCTGCTTCTTTTTCTCCCGTGCTTCCCATCTCTACTCCCGCTGCACTGTCTCCCTAGTCACCCCCCACTGCATTCTTCGCTCATTTGCCTCCGCCCGCTCTCTTATCCTGTCCCTCAAGGCCGTCTCACCCACTTCGCGCTCCTCATTGCCTTGTATCCTGTTTAACCCCAACCCCTCTTAGATCCGCTCCCCTGGTCCGGACAGCTGGCGTCCCCGTTGGTCTTTCTACGCGGTAAGTGTCTTCTTTTTGTTCACTTTATTCTCCGCACCTGGGTGGAGGGAGGGTATGCTCTCGTGCCCACCCCACGCGCGCCACACAACGGGCGGAATGTTTATACCTCCAGTCTCGTTAACCCTGCTCTTTTTTGCGCGGCGGGGAGTGGGCGTCAGCTGGTGGCGAGCACTATGCTTGTTTCCTTTTAGTTTTTTAGCCGGTGCTGAAGACTCTTTTGGAGACACTTACTGTATAATGTAAACGTTTGGCTATAAAAGGGCAGGTGGTATGTTTTTTGACACTGCTTTGAGAGGTTCCTTGCCCGCTGACACATCCTGGTACAGTCTGTTTTACGGGATGTGGGGCGGGGTGACAGTGGTATTTTGACATTGCTCGAAGCTCTTGTTTGTGTGTGGGGTGTTAAGGCAATTCTCTGTTTTTGAAGCCACATTTTCGCAATGAGGAGGTTGTCTCCATCCTCTTGTTTGATTTTGAGATGATCACACGAGAAGAGGTGGGACATTAGTAACTATATACATTGTACGATCGTCCTTTTGAAATGGGAACCTATTCGGGCCAGTGTTTCTTGGGCTTTAGCCGACCCTGGAAACGCACTAAGTCGTCACCGATTATGCTTGCATCTCTTACAACACTAGTCCTGAATTAAATATCTCTTAAAGCTTGTTCAGGTTGGTCTGAGTATTTCCTGTCACCTCTGGATACTAGCATGGCTTTTCCGCAGACTCCTCGTCAATGGTCAGTTTTGCTCGTTAATTGTATGTAAACAACCGTGAATTTAGTAGATGTGATCTTTTTATTTTGTATACGCATCGAGTCCTACACACACAGCACGTGTCCTTTCACTACTGTCTTCCCCCTTAGCGTGCTTCTGATTTCAAGAGGCGGTTTTCATTCTAGCAGTTGCACCATGTCATGTGATTGTGTGCAACGTAATGTGCGGTTTTTACGGCCAAAAATAAGATGAGGTCGAAGGTAGCCTCTCTGAAAGGGACAGGTAGGTTTTGCTTGGTAGTTTTAGTTAACCAATCAGCCTTTTTAACATCAAATGGCAATCGCCAGGGCGGTGTTCTTCATTCTCTGCTATTGTCAGGATTCAATTACAGGACCTGAGGCTTCTGATTATGCATCTTTCTATTTATTTTGCCAATGAAAACGGTTTTTTATTCAAATAAACTACATTTCCCATGACGCATAGCTGTACATCACATCCTGTAAGACCCTACAAGAGCCACCATATCCAGAAACTGAAACGCTTTTTTTTTTGCTGCTCAGGAGTTAAGTCGATTTCACGATTTTACATGTGCTTGTTTGCGCTTAATGATTTATGCGCTTTGTTTAGCCTTAATTGCATGCAGAGCGTTTCCCGCCTTATGTATTTTCAGCCCGCGGGGCGTTGTAATGGACAGATTCACGATGGGAGCTCAGACCTAATGACTGATTCTGGCCCAGTAGGGCATTATATTTACAACTCCCGCTGGGAGCAAGCACCGCGCTGTTTTAGGCAGCGTCTTTACTGATTGCTGTACGCGGACGGCTTCCCCTAATTGCCAGTGCGTTTAATTTTGTGAGCCTGCATCGCTCCGATGTGCGTAGCCCAATTGGGCTACTTTTTGGTAGCTTTTGGGCTACACACAGCGCTTGCGACCCCGAGTGCCCCGAAGCTCAATTGAGCCGGAATTCACACGGAGCTGTTGCACTTACGCCTGACTTGGCTGAAATAAACGTCTGGCCCCCTGGAGTGAGCACACGCTCCACAGACTGGTCTATTTGGCTCTCCATATGCCCTGTGGGCTGTAACAGTATTTCTACAGCTTTGCTGAGGAGCTAGGTGCTTGATTTTTCTGTGTGGTGTGGGTTGGCTCCCCCCTTTACTCCTCTGTTTTGGTCCTCATTCTATTAAGACTATTTACATATTTATCAATAGTGGATGACTGGGTCAGGTATGAAGAGGATGAGATGTATCAGGAAGAAGTGCAAACAACTTCTTTGGAGGACAATATTGTTGAGGCTCTGGTCGCTTCTGTCCAGGAGTCCGTCAACCGGGCCATAGAAAAAGCAGTGCCTGACCGTGTGCAGCAGGCTCTGGCTGCTGCGTTGAAACCCATCACTAAACAGTTGGAGAGGTTTGCTAAGTGGCACCTATTGACCCTCTGAAGGGCGAGGCATCTGCCGCCCCCATGGCGAAGCCGTGGCCCCATTCAGGCCCGTTGGTGACGCTATTCAACCCAGCAGGCGAGATCATCTTAAGCGCCAGTACACTGATACGGATACTACGGGGACTGACACCCCTGAGGAAGAGGCCCCTCCCAAGAAGTGGTCACGCAAGTCAAAGAATGTGGAACAGGATCCATCTCCAACTGAGAACACATAATTTACCTTCAATCTGGCCGACGTGCACCCTAGGTCGTCGGGTTTGGCTCCGGCCCCAGTGGTGGCGGCGGCGTATTTTCACGATAACTTGCGCCGCAGCTTCGATAAGGAAGTGCGTAGCAGGTTGCGTTCGGAGTGCCCTAGGCCCAATATCCCGACAAAGTGACGGACACGCTGGACATATACGTCAGTCTCCTTACTTTTCTAAAGAAGTAAACTAAAGACCCCAAAAAGGGAATTGATCGTGCCTGGCGGGGTTGCCAGGACAAGCTCCTGGATGTGGCAGGGCAACTGGCCAAAATCCTGGAGATAGCCCTGGAGGCGAAGGAGTTTGGTGCTCCCGTAGATCCTGACGTCTTGGCGGGGTGGTCCCAAAGGGCGATCTGTTTGTTGGGGGAACGCCAACTGTGCTATATCCACCGAGAGATGTAAATCACTCCTCATACGGATGGACTTTAACTTGACGGAGCTTGCTTCGGCAGAAACGTGCCCTTTGGGAGAGGGTAATCTCTTCGGCGACTGCTTCGTGAAGGACGTGTCCAAATATGTAGGCACATTCATGTCCCTTGACAAGGCCCAGTCTGGAATAAAGCGAGTTTTCCAGATTGGCCTTTTTAATCGGGCCTGGCAAGGCAGAGGACGCTCGCCAGGCCACCAGTACCACCAAGGTCCTCAGCGAGGTGACTACGGCTGTGGCTGAGGCGAGTGGGACTCCACTCGTGGGGGTACCTTCTACTCCACCAGACAGCGCTTCAACAGAACACGTTTCAAGAGAGAGGGACATCGAGCGGGTTTCCAAGCTCCAGAGTCTGCAGGTAAGAGTTGCAAACAAATGTCTGTTACCCTTGGCGGGGGTCGTACTCTGTTTTTCTATCACAATTGGGCTCTGATATCACAAGATGCATGGGTTCTACAGATAGTTTAGGGTTTTCACCTGGAATTTTATCAGACTCCCATTCAGGAGGTTCCACCCCGACCACTTTTTTTCCCAACTAGAGTGCGATTTTTATAGATGCAGAGCTCGGCGCCTTGCTGCAGAAACACGCGATTGCATATTGCCGGCGGTTCGAATATTTGATCCTTCCTTTTGGTGCTAAACCAAGGTGATGAAACCAGTGGTTGCACATTTACGAGAACAGGGCACCCACATGGTGTATCTGGACGATATACTCATCATGGCACAAACTCCGACCTTAGCTGCTCAGCATTTGCACATGACCATGTCTATTCTTCAAAACTTGGGGTTCGTGATCAACAAACCGAAATCGGCTCTATGTCCTTCTCAGACTATGGACTTTCTGGGTTTCGTCATAAATTTGCAAACGGCCCAGTTGAGCCTTCCCCGCTCCAAATTGAAGGATTGCAAGAAGGAGCTTTCCACTCTGTTGTCAAAACAGACAGTCTCATTGCGGGCGATTGCCAGGATCGTGTGTCTTCTGGCATCCTCCATACAAGTGATTTTTCCCGGGCCATCTTCACTACAGGGCCCTTTAGAGACTGAAGATTCAACACCTTCAGAAGGGTCTGTCCTATACGGACCGGGTTCCACTTTCAACGAAGTATGAGAGGAAATACAGTGGTGGCTGAGCCACGTAGATGCCTGGAATGGCAGAGCCATTTTCGGCTCTCAGCCAGAGGTGGTCGTAGTCAGACGCCAGCCGTTGGGGCTGGAGAGAGCGCTGCGGCGATGTCTCCACCGGAGGTCGGTGGTCTCTGCGCAAACTCGATTTGCACATCAATTGCCTAGAATTGTTGGCGGGGTCATTCACGATCCGGACTCTCTCCCAAACAAGGCTCCTGCTGCAGCCTTCTGCAGATGGACAATATATCAGCAGTGAGGTATATCAACAAGTTGGGAGGCACAAGGTTGCCATTACTGGAGGCGAGAGCCAAGGACTTTTGGCATTACTGCCTCAATCATCAGATTTTGGTCGTAGCGGAGTATCTTCCGGGACAATCCAACGTAGTAGCAGATTGGAACTCTCGTTACCTCAAAGATTACAGCGACTGGCAACTCCTGCCCCGGATAGTCAGTTGGTTACAAGCTGTGTGGGGCACATGCGCAATAGACCTCTTTGCGTCCAGACTGCACTGTCAATTTCAGGCGTTTTGAGGCCGGATGCGTTAGCACAAGCAACAAATGTGTTCTCCCAGGACTGGTCAAAGGCTCTGAATTATGCCCCCCCCCCCGCCATCTTGATTCCCAGGGTGACTACTCGCGTGACCCGTCAATGGGCGGAGGTCATTATATCCCCACTGTGGAAGTCGCAGCCCTGGTTCCCAATACTATTTGAGATGAGCTGCGACTTCCCCAGTATGATCCCATGGTCATCAATGCTCCAGGTCCCTCATGGAGAGGTGCATCCGATGGTAGTGTCGGGCCAGTTGTCCTTGATGTCCTGGAGGCTTTCAGGCAACGTTGGGAAATGCCAGGATTTTCGGACACGGCTGCGGCCTTCATCAACCAGGCTTGGGCCCCTTCCACCAGAAAGCGATATTCTTCCGCCTGCATGGGCTGGGTTCTTTGGTGCATGGAACAGGTGGGGGCAGAGTTATCCCATGTTGTGAATTTCTTATCGGAGAAAGCGTCCGAGGGTTTGGCGTACCGTTCCGTTAACAATTTTAGATCCGCCATTTCCGCTGGTCATTCCCAAATAGATGGCAAGCTTGTGGGCATGCATCCAGTTATTTGTAAACTGTTGAAAGGTATCTGTGTTGCGACTCCTCCCAAGCCAAAGTATTCTTCTTTGTGGGATGTATCTTTACTTCTTTCCTTATTTGATAAATGGACAGATATAATTTGTTAACTAGGAAACAACTATCGTCTAAACTCGCCATGTTATGTCTCTCTGCCTGCCGATGCTCATCCGGCTCTGGATATTACAGGTAGAGTATTTACTCCGGAAGGAATTTCCTTTAATATTACTGCCAGGACTAAAACCTTCTCGAACTATTGATTATCATGCTTTTCCTGCTAATGCAAAGTTATGTGTAGTTCAATGTCTTAGAGCATATGAAGATTGTACGAGGTCCATACAACCTGATGGATCAGCTCAATTTTTGATTGCGTTACAAAAACCCTATAAGCCTGTGACTACTATAGCCAGATGGTTAAAATCCGTCATGCTAGAAGCTGGTATTGATACCCAGGTATTTGGCGCACATTCTGTTCGTGGTGCCATGGCCTCCAAAACCTCCATGTTGGGTTCTACCATCCAAGATGATATGAGGTCTGCTGACTGGTCTTCCGAGTCTACATTTAAACAATTTTATTATAAACCGGTGGGTGATATAGCATCAGTTGTATTTGATAAGCGTTAAACTAGCATAATCAGAAGCTTCTGGTCCTGTCATAGAATAAAAAAATAACTAGCATTCGCGCCAAGAATTTTTAATTCTATTAAGGACACGGAGGCGAGGATTATCCCACCCGGTTATATTACAATGTTTGTAATGATTACCCACCCGTATGTATTATATATTCTGTTTAAGCAGAAGTTACGGGGTTTCCTGTGTTTCATTCCTTTCAGGCTCTGAAAAGAAGATGGACTAGAAGTACTTCTGGTAAAGAAGTTCACTTTCCAGTTGGTTCGGTTTCTTCCAATGTAGGGGGATGTTTGTTGTTGGACTAAAAATGTTCAGGCAAAGAAAGATGCTCAGTTTCCGGATATGGTGGCTCTTTTAGGGTCTTACAGGATTTGATGTACAGCTATGCATCATGGGAAATGTAGTTTATTTGAATAATAAAACGTTTTCATTGGCTGCTGTGGGTAGCAAGAGAAGCATAGTCCTTGCCTCCGTGTCCTTAATAGAATTGAAAATTCTTGGCGCGGATGCTAGCAATTTTTTTTTATTCTCTAGGTTTCAGTCACTATACTTGTGAAAGGTACAGATAGTATTTCATTTTTTAGGTCTAGCCTGACCCAGCGCATGCGCTGTTCTGGTGAGACTTTTAGTAAGGGCTTCAAAAAATGCTACCATGCCCGGCCTACAGCTTGTGTGCATGTGCGCAGTCGTGCGCTTATGAGCAGAGGTGCCATATGGCTTTCCTCTCGCTCTCCCACGCGCGTGCCTCGCTCTGTCTTGCTCCCCCTCCACAGAGCAAGTCTCTCCGCCGCACGTCTTGCAAAATCGCGGCCAATGCTTGTTAATGTTGGGACCTAAGTCTGAAATACTAAATACGTTTTAGAATATAACTGGAAGCGCAGAATAGCTGAAGCATGCATTTTATTTTAAGACTTGTGTAAGAGGGTGTTCTCTGTTGAGTGGAGCATGCTCTGCTTATAAATAAATACTGTGGGTAATGACGGACAGGGTGCAGGTCTGCAAAGAAGGACTAAATGCTCAAAAAATCCAGACTGGCTTAAACAAGCAAAATATGTTACGGTAAGAGGCACAAGTAGCTACAGACTTACACGAGTAACACCCTAACAGCATGCAAAGTGGCTGGGGCAAAGCACGAAAGAAGACACACATCATCAACCAACAATGAAGACTCGAACGTTCATTGTGATAGACCTGTTGACAGAGGTGTGCTACGCTAGACAGAAGGTATCTCAAAGGATCGCTCAGCATAGGGGACGAGGGGGAGAATCCTCTGGCACTACCAACGGAGACTTCCTCAGGGTGAGAAATTGGTTGAAGGATAATTTTTGCATCCTAAGGTTTGGGGGTTCACAATAATAACCTCCTCTCACCGGGCCTCTTTGGGTGCTGACACTGGTTGCCATGGTACCGGGCGGCAATTACCCTCTCAGACCCTCGGATGCTCCAGACTTGCACATAGCCCCAGAAAGCCTCTCTCAAAGTGCCCGACTCCCTTCCGGTTCACAAGGCCGTCCCTCCTATTTACTTTCTTCCTGTCAGCTCCTTTCCAGTGACGTGCTCGATGTGTTAATGCGCATGCTTACGAAGACTTTCACGCAGAATAATAGGACTCTCGGACTTTCACCTGCTCGCTATGGCTTCTGTTATTCAGGAAGCCTTCTTAGGGCTTTTAGTGGCAACAGTGCGTCCTCACTTGACAGTCTTTTTAAATTAGAGAAGCGTAAGCTTATGTTGAGTGCAGCAGTATCGGGCAATGACATGCATTGTGTGTGTGTGGCCTTTTGTGTGCGCTGTCACTTCCATTGCGCTGGTGCCAGTCAGTTCATCAATCATGATGTCTACTATTTTATTTTAGACCGTGTAAAGGAGGCCAAGCAGGGTAAGTTGTAAACGAGTAGTTTAAATCTACAACCAAGGAGCCCACGACCAGCCATCCTGCTCTCTTCTTAAACGTCACACCAATTCTCCTTCGATAAATTTCATCTAGAGACGGGTGCTGGAAGTGGAAAACGCACTGAGTTAACATCTGTAAACATTGCGCGAACTCTGCATAGTTGATAGCAGCCACATGGCTCACACAAACACCAATATCAAATTTAAATACAAACGACAAATCCTCTTCCCCTTCAGAAACAATAAAACAAAGCTACATTTAATATTGCAAGAAATGTACATAAAAATCCCTGAAGCGAGAAGGCATGGAAATATTGCGAGTAGACCTGCTTACATGCATGGCGACATTTTAGAGCAGGCTAGTGGGTAATTAAAAAAACAAGCATTGGCATAGCCAATAGGTCTCGCCTTTGGGACCTTATAAGTGTTTAGTTATCCAGCACAATACCTTGGTGCAACAACATCAAGTGTTGCATGGCTAAACACTTATAAGGTCCCGAAGGCGAGACCTATTGGCTATGCCAATGCTTGTTCTTATTAAAGTGTGGGAAATACAAAAATGAGACAAAAGTTAGCACTTGAGGGTAATATGTAAGAGCATTTTCTTGGCTAGTAAACAGGCCTAACATGGCTTACGCAAAATAAGTGCAGACTGGCCAAATGTGTGGCAAGGTCTTGGGTGACAATTCTGATTTTATGTTGATATAGTTTTGAAAACGGCCACGATGTTGATGGTAAAATAATCTGGGGCACGCATAGCCTGCTCTTATGTAGAGTGCTGTCACATTGATAACCTTGGCAGATTGCTGGCAAATTACATTTGTATGAACCCAGCTATAGTATGGTGTGTGCTTCCCCCAGGTACTATGTACAAGGCTTTTCGGTGGAATTGACACCTAATGTGAATACATGTTTGTGTAATAAGCCTGTCGCTCATCTGCGTCAGTTGCTGATGGCTACTTCTGATATGCTTAACTAAATGATATGTGGCTTGTATATCATCAGCCTTAATTGTCTTCATGTGAAATGGCTAGAATGAAACTGAAGTTCTTTTACTTCTGCTTCTCACACCACTTAATGTAGTACTCGGTGCTGCAGTTAAACTGCAGATTTGGCGATACACACAAACTGTGACATTATTTAAATTTTGCTGTGAGTTGAATAACATTTTCTTAATGGACCTATAGCCAGAAAGTTGCCTAATATTGAAGTACTTTTGTTTTCCTTAATCTACTGCTCCATACTACTTTAACACTAAAGTCCCCCTAATCTTCAAATTCCTGCTTAAACGTCTTCCTGTGTGAAACTCCCACTGCATGTTCTAATGGAACAACAATGCAAACATAATGGCATCTCACATTCTGATAGGAATACCAAATGTTCAGCAGAACTATCTGCACTATTGTACGAAGACCTGTGCTTGATATTTGCCGCTATTTTGATCTATCACTATCCATCATAACCTTTTATTCTCTCCCTCTCATCAGTCAACCCATGGTTGAATACCCTATCACAACATATTTCTACTCGAGTATTTTGATCGGAGTCGCTGCGTGATTTGCAGTCTGTTCATTTCTAGCTGCACTCTTTCTGACTGAAGTCTGACTAACAAGTTGGTTGGAATTGTGTACTTTTGACCTACATTTTGATTACAAGCCAGCAAACAAGATTTAAGATAATTTTGTTTTGCGCTTTAACTTTCACATTATACCCTATAGTTTTGGTTTCAGAGGATTCAATTTACTGTGTCACTTATAACAAGCGGGTGCTTTCTCTGAAACGCTGGTTGTTTATTTTTTCAACTTTACCATACGTTTTAACATTTTTCTTTTCTCTACCTTGTTGACAACCCTGCTGGTTTATAACGGATTATATCTGCAGAACTTACTCAGTACTCCTGCTGTTCAGAGATCCAATGGAAAGCCATTCGGTTAGTCAGTGCTTCATCGACCCACATTTTCAACTCATTTGATCTACTTACTTGGGTCCTTGCAGCAAGATTAGCATTGGTTTGAAGCACAAACGGGCATGCATGTTTCTTGTACTTCGGCTGACTGATAAGTGGAGAGCACTGCAATCAGTGGCATATTCAGTTGTTCTTCAGCTTTGACCACGAATGCCTTCCGCTTCCCTACCCATCTCCTGTCCACAACAGGGTTGTAACAATTACTTTTCCTCCTAAAATGTATTCTGAACTGAAGAAGACTCCACTGAATTGAAGTGCAGGACCGAAAAGTCTTTTTTACCATATCCGTACACCTTTTACCTAATCTTATCATGGATTAGTTTATTAAAAAATGTATTTTATAACTAAATTTATCTAAACCTCAATTGAGGTATTTTTTTGTCAAATATTGATCAATTTTAATCGCTTCACTTTTTTTGAGTTGCACTGCATCACTTTTTGCCCAGTGTCTCCTTTATCCTTGGGTATCACTGCACGAAATACAATTTGAAAGCACCCCGCCATTAAAATCTAAATTTAATGCATGGTTTACTGCAACTTTTCTCATTCCTTATCTTCCTTAGATATAGATGTCCTGCCAGTACTCTGCAAAAAATATTTTGAATGTCTTCGTATTCACACATGATATTGTTTCATGTAGAATACCTAGCAGCATATAACTGTCAACCCTGTGAAAAAACTGTTTATTTAAAATCATTACAATTCGGAAACACTTTTGTGGTGAATAAAATAAAGATAAAAAATGAGCCGTTAAAATAAAAGTTGAAGACCTGATATTACAAAATTACATTGGGGTAGGGAATCCCAGATTTAAGTTTGCATGATTTTCCAACGACATACATTATCTGAAAAAGGATGAGCGCTGGGGTGGTGCAAAAACTTGATTCTTAAAAGGGGTGTGGTTCCATTAAAACACTTAAAAAAGAAAAAGCTGCCTTAGTCAACCCTCATCCCCCGTCACTGGCACTACCCGCAAACTGTTTATTACACCATTTGTGAATGGCGCACAATTCAGATCAGTTGCCCGTAATGTATGAAACTGATCTCACACATGTGAAAGAAATTCAGTATGCCACGAGACTTCGGCTGTGGATGTATGTAATCATGCCAAAAATATAATTTTTATTAGACTGTGTATTTAGTGGCCGATTCTGGGGAGATGGTAGGCAGTTGTATTCATGGCTTCGGCAGAGCTTGGTGTGAACAATATAATTGTCCATTGTCCCTTATCTGAAAGTCCCATTAGTTTCATCCTGTGTTGATTGCCTTTCAGCAAAAACACTAGTCTGCCTGATGCTAGCTAACTAGTTTTACCTGTCGTTTGTTAAATTTATTTTATCTTGAGCCAAAACTTTAAATTCTTCTTGTTGCATTTAGCTTAGTCAACATTGTAATTATTTGTAATACGTACTATAATTGCACTGCGTATGCTGCAGTTTTGCAAAAACCCACAATAACAGTAAAGATTTCTAAGCTTCAGTCCGTTTGGGAGAAATACATTAGAAAAGTTTCATTTGAAAGGCCTTCCATTTTAGCGCTTGACCTTGTGCCAAATTTCTGTCTTTGCTCTGATGAACATCCTGTTTACAGCCTAAATATTCCATTGCCCCCCAGAAGGCTGGTGATTAAGGACTAGGCTTAACATAGCAGAAAACCCCTCCGTGGACTCATGGTTATTTATACCTATATCACTAACTTTCTATTGGAATCTCCAGGTGGAGAAACGTCCCACCAAACTGATAGAATCTAGCAACTTGGTTGACAAGCTGTTTTAGGGATACTGAGATTTGGCATCTGATCAGATGTTTCTTGAGAGAAGTCCTTTATAGCAGGTGCGTTGGAGATATTAGGCGCATGGCCCATGGGCACCAGTCATTTCTGCTATGTGGCAGAACAATATGGGAGCTAGGTCGAAGGCTTCGGGGAAAAAAAAACTATAAGAGGAGGCTGGGTGCAAAGGACGCGCTGGGTTGGGGGGAAGCAACGCAAAAAACAGTTTTGAGAAGGGTGTGGCACACGAGTGCAACGAAACGTGTGCTTTCATAAAGTGTTTAAATGACAAGGAAAATATAGCTCTGCATGTAAGCAGTGAAAGCATCCAAGTCATGCAGTCAAAGGCATGGCAGAAGAGCTATGCTCCAGAGTAAATACCTACACAAGAAGAGGAATGAAAGCCATCAGATAAGAAACAAGCCAGTGAGTTTGACAAAACAGCCAATCGGGGGTAAGCATTGGACTGAAACCTAAAGCCCACTGTAATTCTTACCATGTCAACAAAAGTTCTTTATCAACAGTTAACAGCTGTCTTTAGGCAAGACCTAGAAAAGGAAAGGTCTGACTAGAATAGAGCTTGCTTATTCATTAATGAAGTCTGGTGTTTACCGGGACCTATTGATTGTACAAAAGTTATACTATATCATACTTTTAGGAGCATTCAGCCAGTCTTTTTCATCCTTTGTTGCGTTATTCACATTTTCTTATGCCCACTACAGTATTGAGCTAAGGACAGTGGGTTAGCCCACTTCTGCCTCTGGCTAACTTCATTGTGAGTAACAGCATGTTGCTTTTCCTCCAAGGAGCACACCTACACACAAAGGTGTTTTCTTCCATTCCAGGGGCTACCATGGCAATGCTTGCATTTTTAAGCCCAAAAACCCTTTTTTGCATTTAGTCAATTTTTTTTGTATTGGTGAGGCCTAGCAGATATAAAAAAAAATGGCAAAACAGGCAGTTGGCAGGGAGAAAACCTTGACAGCCAAGGCCAGACCTAGTGGATTTGCCACTGCTTGTTTTTGTAATTTTGCATCTGTTATCAAGGATCCAGGCTATGTTTGTTTATACCCTGTTTGTTTATTGCCTTGTGCTATCGCCTCTTTTAGGAGCGCTCACATTAACATCAAACAATCTTTCATTGACTGATATTCTGCACTAGAATGGGGGGAAAATAGCTACAAATAATGTTTATTCACATATGGTGTTACAGGCTCCAATGTCAGTATTGTTTGTAACAACCAGAACTGGAACCCTCAGGCCATGTCCTGTTAAGTTGCTGTGGTCCAATTGAAATGTTTTTTGGGAAGGCGAGAATTCTGACAGCTTTTGAAAACTTCTTACGGGCTAAAAATTGGGTGGAACGCCTATCAAGGCAGAATGTGAGAAGCGATTATGCCCTCTTTAGTCCTAAGTAGTGGCATCTACGCTACTAAATATGGAAACGCCTACACGATCTCATTTTAAGGGAGCCTTTTGTTTTCATTAGTCTTAGTTTGATAGCCTGTTTTGACGAGTGTATGTTCACTGGGCAGTAGTTTTGACAAAAAGAAATAAAGCCGAGCCCCCACCTTTTACTTGAATTTTATTATGTCAAATAATTAGGGTCCTCACTCACTCTGGGTTTATTCAGAACTTCCAACAACTTAAATTGTTTTGCCATCTAGCAGCAGAAAGTTGACACCAACTCGAAGTTGCAGTTTCCCCCCCTATTGAGGCTTTCAGATTCTGATTTGAGGGGATGGTTATTGATCGGGGGATGTTGAATTTTTAGAAGTGAATTAAATCCTTCTTGGATTGATGTGATGTTGAAAGAGGTGTTTTTATAACCTGATGAGCTTTGCAGAAAGCGTGAAATGATGCCACATAGTGGCTACACATATTAATCTCCATTTTAGCCATTTTCAGTCGAATGAAGCTAGGTAAAACCAACCTTTGTTGAAACTAATCTGTGGCGTCCAGTCGTTTCATGACAGCTCTTTGGAAGTTGTCAAATGAGCATCTCAATTTACAGGCCTTTTTGTTCTCGACTGGAAGTTCCCTTTTTCACAAGTGACTATGTAGCTACTGTTATCTCCTTGAACAATGTCAGTAAATGTCTCCAACATTTCAGTAGATTTTTTCCATGAACCAATGTATGTGTGGGGTTCTGAGCTTGTACTTACAGACTAGCCCTTAATGAATTGACTTTATTACAGAGATGTTTCTGCTTCAAAGTGAGTAGACTAACCCGTAGTCTATTAGAATGCCAAACAAGCGGGGTAAGGGTAGTTTAAGGATTTTGCCTAATGACTGCTGTCAGGATACTTAAAACACTTGATGTATTATAAAGGAAGCCATAGTATTCAGTAGTCTGTGAGATATTTAATGGTTCAGTCAAATGTACTGAGATCTAGTCTTAGAGCATCAATTTCTGAAGCTGGGAAATACCAGACATTGTATGAAACAAGAACTTCTAAGGAGCTTTACCTTCTGTCGCACCCATAGTGAGTTGTTAGTCTTCACATTTAAAGGTGTGAAACTGGGCCAACAACACAGTAATGGACGATGTGTGCGCCTTGAGCATATTGTCACGAGTGTAGTGTTTTATATTATGATCAGTAAGTGAAAACTTTGTGTAGTTACATAAAACATGCTTCAAATTCGCTGGTAATAAAAGCTTAGCACTGTAATCTGATAGTTATAGTTAGGGGAAGTCTAACCCTAAGAGGCATACATACTATACTGGAAGTACATCTACTTTGATATTCACTGACCTATACTTAAATATTAGGAGTTAGATGTTCACATTTGTCACATTGACTGTGCAGTGGAGGCATGTTTTAAAGGTGCTCTAACGCGCCCGTCAGCTCAACAGTGTTTTCATCAGATTCCGTTTTCAGTGGCCCTGGCCCTTTTGAAGGTATCTGCTTTAGTTGACTGTTGTTGAAATAACTGTTGTGTAAGGACAATTGATGGACAGAATGCTGAACAATGTCATACATTTGAGGAAAGCATATGTTTACGCTTTTAGTAACAAATTAAAGTGCGAGGAGTTGGAGGCAGACTTTTTAAGCCATTTATTACGCTAGTGGGAACAATATACTACACGCACTCCTGAGGCAAGTGTACAAATGCACTCGGATCAACGTTTACTCTGCCATATTTATACACAACTCAAAGCAGAGCTTATGTGACTTCATACAAAATTGCTTAGCAGTAGAAATTCGTCGGATCAGCTTGAGGTCCGTTCCAAAGTTGCATCTCAGCAGATAAGAATCAAGTATCAGTGGAAAGACCTTCTAATTCTGTGGTCTATCAGCTACATGTCCTAAACAGATGAGCAAATTTGGGAACAAGGTTCATCTTCCAGCATGTACCAAAAAGAGTTGCATAAATGAACAAAGTTTGTAGCTGACTAAAACTTAGGAGCAAAGAAGCTTTTCTTCTGAAGGGGAGCTGTATTTGAGTTGAATGACATTTGTAGGCCTATTATATGAAATTAATGTGCTTTTAGTTCACTCTATAATCCATGTCCTAAAACCAATATTTCACACATTCACCCCAGTGCAGAGATCTGGGCCTAAACCCACCGTTTTTTTTGCTTTCCGTGCCATTCCAGTTTAGACCTAGCAAGCAACATGCAAATCAGCCTTGACCCTTGTCCCCATGGAGCTGCAAACCAGCATCCTGGGACCTGTTTCCGGGTATCATCCTTCATCAGCCAAGCTAGCTTGACTCCAGTGGCATGGAGAGCACAATGCTAATACTTACAGTAAACTTTGTGTGAACCTCTGGCTTGTTTTTGTTTGGTTATCTTGTCAGTGTCATATACCCAGGGCTGGCTTTAGATCTGGTGGAGCCCGATGTGACAATCTTTTTTAGCACCCCACCAGGACCTCCTCCGATTCTCTCAGTACCACTCAGCAAAGGGGCCCCTCATCTCTCCATAGCCCCATTTCTTGTTTTAAAGCTCTGGTAAAGGCTGGGGTTACTACTCCAGTCAGCTATCCACATAAAATACAGATCTGTTCTTTGCAGCAGGCATATTAACCCTCTGCACTACTTTATGACAAATTAAAACTGCCACTAGATGAAATTCCGATCTCTCTCTCTCTACAGCAGGAACATTAATCACGAGTTATCATGACATTTTTGTTTCTGCTTGAAATCTGATCACACTGGGAATTCTGCATCCACTGCTTTGAAATCGTAAATTATCGTTAAACAGCGCTCCCACCTGAAGTCAGTGCCCTCCCTCCAGGTCAGCGCACAGTGCGGCTGCACCGGTCGCACTTCCCTAAAGCAGGCCCTGCATATTCCTTCCTCTTCTCCTGTTATTCTCCCCTTAAAACTCCGCGTATCTAACAACCATTTGATTCAATGACTTGCTTACTTTCAATGACCTGCTTTTTAGGTGTCGCTAGAGCCAGCGCATGCGCTGGTCTGGCGAGACATTTAGTAAGCAGGTTTTTAAAGTGCTGCCAAAGGCAGCCACCAGCTTGCTGTTACGCGCACAAGCACGCGCGCGCCTCGCTCTGCCTCTCCAATGTTCTGTTTCTTGGCGCCTCTCGCTCTCCCTGTGCGCGCACCACTAGCTCATTTGCTCTGCACACACTTTTCCACTAGCGTGCCATATGTGCTTTCACTTTAGCCACGGCGGGCCTTCGCGCGCTCACCACCCCTCCCCCTGTCTCCAATAATTGGAAACATGTGTGCTTTCACTTTAGCCGTGGCGGCCGCTCGCGTGCGCGCCATTTTTAAATCCGGGCTTTTTTTGTCTCTGGGGGAGGTAAAACACTCAGTTTATCTGTATCAAGCTTTCCTCTTCCAGCAATGCCTTCTGCCTTAACGCTATACAGTTGTTTTATATTCCAGTACACATCCATGTTCGGTTTTGCTATTGTGTTATCCCTCCTGGGGTCTACATTTTCTAGCTCCTGTTACAACTGTCAAGAAATGACTAGAAGAAATGAATAGCTCCGTCTTCATTTATTTGAAAAGTAGCGTGTTGTGCTTCTACGTCCGTGGTATATGTCACATTATGCGCTTGCTGATCGCTACATGGCGTGCCATGATCACTTTGGTTGGAACCGTAGAAGCTTCGTTGCACATAGCTCGCATTGGTGAAGAAAGGCTTATTTGAGCTACTGGATTTCTTTGCAGAAGTGATCTCACTGTCTAATGGCAATGTCGCTAATTGTCGCGCTTTAGACTGACCTTCATCGCTTTCTTCATGCTCCCATTTGTGTCTTCTGTCTCTGTGTTCATGTCATCTCCGTGCACATTCTGTCTGATTACAGTGACTCTTGTCTTTCTCACCTACTTCGCTGTGAACTTTCTGCATCTGTGTGTTGCCTCTGCTCCATCAGTCTATTAACTCATGTAGTTTCTGTCTGAGCTCCTTGTGTCTGCCTCTCTGTGTCCTTTATGTGTGTCTTTGATTTATGGAGTCTCTCTGTACCCCTTTTGTCTCGTAATGCTGCTTCTCTCGTTCGAAGTTATTTTATTTGTTCTGTGTCCCTTCTGTCATTCTGTTCACTCTCCTCTGTTTACGTCAGCCTTCATTTCTCTTACATTTCTCTGTTTCTACAGTGTCGCAATGCCGATTCAGTGGTCTCTTTTCAGTCCTTTGCTTTCCTGCTCTTCTCTCTGCCCTCTTTTTTTCACTATGGCCCTTCTTTTTCTCAGCGCCCGTCTTTGTCACTGTGCCCTTCTTTATGTCTGTGACCCGTCTCACGTTGTATACCCCTTCTGTTTCTCATTGTCTTTTCTTTTGTTCTGTGCCTCTTCCTTCACCTTGTTTTGTAAGCCAATGTGCTGTCAGCGCTAATGCATGCCCTCCTCCCGTGTCACAGTCCGGGTAGGCTATTAGCGTTTTTATTTTCTGAATGTCTGTATCCCGACACCCTGCTCCTAGAGTGCACAGAAATGCTCAACTTCCTACGGAGACACAGGGCAGGAGCGGCACACATGGGCGCCCCTCCCCCTTATAGCAGGACTTCCCTTCCCCCCCTAAATAGCTCGAGCTTGGCTCACACATCCAGTCTTCCTTCCAACAGTAAGTTTTAGAAATCCCCACGTATTTCCTCTTGCACACATTTACACAGACGTTCTTGCTCTCAAACGCTGTCACAAAGATTTTCTTAAACTGTGACACACTCTGACACTAATTCTCTCACACATGGTTCTCTCGGGCACAAGCTCTCTCTCGCACACACAGACCTCTCTCTCACTCACACTCTCAAACACACATGCACACATTCTCTCTCTCGCACACATTCTCTCTCTCGCACACATTCTCTCTCTCGCACACATTCTCTCTCTCGCACACATTCTCTCTCTCGCACACATTCTCTCTCTCGCACACATTCTCTCTCGCACACATTCTCTCTCTCACACATTCTCTCTCTCTCACATTCTCTCTCTCTCACATTCTCTCTCTCTCACATTCTCTCTCTCTCACATTCTCTCTCTCGCTCACATTCTCTCTCGCTCACATTCTCTCTCTCTCTCGCTCACATTCTCTCTCTCTCTCGCTCACATTCTCTCTCTCTCTCGCTCACATTCTCTCTCTCTCTCTCGCTCACATTCTCTCTCTCTCGCTCACATTCTCTCTCTCTCTCTCTCGCTCACATTCTCTCTCTCTCTCGCTCACATTCTCTCTCTCTCTCTCTCGCTCACATTCTCTCTCTCTCTCGCTCACATTCTCTCTCTCTCTCGCTCACATTCTCTCTCTCTCTCGCTCACATTCTCTCTCTCTCTCGCTCACATTCTCTCTCTCTCTCGCTCACATTCTCTCTCTCTCTCGCACCACACATTCTCTCCCTCGCACCACACATTCTCTCCCTCGCACCACACATTCTCTCCCTCGCACCACACATTCTCTCCCTCGCACCACACATTCTCTCCCTCGCACCACACATTCTCTCCCTCGCACCACACATTCTCTCCCTCGCACCACACATTCTCTCCCTCGCACCACACATTCTCTCCCTCGCACCACACATTCTCTCCCTCGCACCACACATTCTCTCCCTCGCACCACACATTCTCTCCCTCGCACCACACATTCTCTCCCTCGCACCACACATTCTCTCCCTCGCACCACACATTCTCTCCCTCGCACCACACATTCTCTCCCTCGCACCACACATTCTCTCCCTCGCACCACACATTCTCTCCCTCGCACCACACATTCTCTCCCTCGCACCACACATTCTCTCTCTCTCTCCCTCGCACCACACATTCTCTCTCCCTCTCCCTCGCACCACACATTCTCTCTCCCTCTCCCTCGCACCACACATTCTCTCTCCCTCTCCCTCGCACCACACATTCTCTCTCTCTCTCCCTCGCACCACACATTCTCTCTCTCTCTCTCCCTCGCACACATTCTCTCTCTCTCTCCCTCGCACACATTCTCTCTCTCCCTCGCACACATTCTCTCTCTCTCTCTCACACACATTCTCTCGCACACATTCTCTCGCACACATTCTCTCGCACACATTCTCTCGCACACATTCTCTCGCACACATTCTCTCGCACACATTCTCTCGCACACATTCTCTCGCACACATTCTCTCGCACACATTCTCTCGCACACATTCTCTCGCACACATTCTCTCGCACACATTCTCTCGCACACATTCTCTCGCACACATTCTCTCGCACACATTCTCTCGCGCTCTCTCGCGCTCTCTCGCGCTCTCTCGCGCTCTCTCGCGCTCTCTCGCGCTCTCTCGCGCTCTCTCGCGCTCTCTCGCGCTCTCTCGCGCTCTCTCGCGCTCTCTCGCGCTCTCTCGCGCTCTCTCGCGCTCTCTCGCGCTCTCTCGCGCTCTCTCGCGCTCTCTCTCGCGCGCTCTCTCGCGCGCTCTCTCGCGCGCTCTCTCGCGCGCTCTCTCGCGCGCTCTCTCGCGCGCTCTCTCGCGCGCTCTCTCGCGCGCTCTCTCGCGCGCTCTCTCGCGCGCTCTCTCGCGCGCTCTCTCGCGCGCTCTCTCGCGCGCTCTCTCGCGCGCTCTCTCTCGCGCGCTCTCTCTCGCGCTCTCTCTCGCGCGCTCTCGCGCGCTCTCTCTCGCGCGCTCTCGCTCTCGCGCTCTCTCTCTCGCGCTCTCTCTCTCGCGCTCTCGCTCTCGCGCTCTCTCTCTCGCGCTCTCTCTCTCGCGCTCTCTCTCTCGCGCTCTCTCTCTCGCGCTCTCTCTCTCGCGCTCTCTCTCGCGCTCTCTCTCTCGCTTTTGCGCTCTCGCGCGCTCTCTCGCGCTTTCGCGCTCTCTCTCGCGCTTTCGCGCTCTCGCGCGCTCTCTCTCTCGCTTTCGCGCTCGCTCTCGCGCGCTCTCTCTCTCGCTTTCGCGCTCTCTCTCGCTTTCGCGCTCTCTCTCTCGCTTTCGCGCTCTCTCTCGCTTTCGCGCTCTCTCTCTCGCTTTCGCGCTCTCTCTCGCTTTCGCGCTCTCGCTCTCGCTTTCGCGCTCTCTCTCGCTTTCGCGCTCTCGCTTTCGCGCTCTCGCTCTCGCTTTCGCGCTCTCTCTCTCGCTTTCGCGCTCTCTCTCTCGCTTTCGCGCTCTCTCTCTCGCTTTCGCGCGCTCTCTCTCGCTTTCGCGCTCTCTCTCTCGCTTTCGCGCTCTCTCTCTCGCTTTCGCGCTCTCTCTCTCGCTTTCGCGCTCTCTCTCTCGCTTTCGCGCTCTCTCTCTCGCTTTCGCGCTCTCTCTCTCGCTTTCGCGCTCTCTCTCTCGCTTTCGCGCTCTCTCTCTCGCTCTCGCGCTCTCTCTCTCGCTCTCGCGCTCTCTCTCTCGCTTTCGCTCTCTCTCTCGCTTTCGCGCTCTCTCGCGCTCTCGCGCTCGCTTTCGCGCGCTCTCGCGCTCGCTTTCGCGCGCTCTCGCGCTCTCTCTCTCGCTTTCGCGCTCTCTCGCGCTCTCTCGCGCTCTCGCGCTCTCTCGCTCTCTCTCTCGCGCTCTCTCGCGCTCTCTCGCTCTCTCGCGCTCTCTCGCTCTCTCTCTCGCTTTCGCGCTCTCTCGCGCTCTCTCTCTCGCTTTCGCGCTCTCTCTCTCGCTTTCGCGCTCTCTCTCTCGCTTTCGCGCTCTCTCTCTCGCTTTCGCGCTCTCTCTCTCGCTTTCGCGCTCTCGCGCGCTCTCTCTCTCGCTTTCGCGCTCTCGCGCGCTCTCTCTCTCGCTTTCGCGCTCTCGCGCGCTCTCTCTCTCGCTTTCGCGCTCTCGCGCGCTCTCTCTCTCTCGCTTTCGCGCTCTCTCTCTCTCGCTTTCGCGCTCTCTCTCTCTCGCTTTCGCGCTCTCTCTCTCGCTTTCGCGCTCTCTCTCTCGCTTTCGCGCTCTCTCTCTCGCTTTCGCGCTCTCTCTCTCGCTTTCGCGCTCTCTCTCTCGCTTTCGCGCTCTCTCGCGCTTTCGCGCTCTCTCTCGCGCTTTCGCGCTCT
>NC_140579.1:1281927716-1281972716 GCF_964204655.1 Triturus cristatus | reverse complement strand
AGAGAAATTGATTTTAGAACTGGCACATCTTTATAATTTTTGTCTATAATTCAAGAATGAAATGGTCTTCTCCTCACAAAGCTCTTCTTTCTCTCAAAGTATTCCTTATACCTGCTCTAGGGGCTCTTTCTAGCTAACCAGGCTCAAACTCTATAAATACCTGTATATATATTGTGTCCTCGCGTATGCTGCCTTTGAATTAAATTAGATAATTCCAGAGATTTGAGTGCTGGTTTATTCTTCATGTGAGAAGTGGAATTTTTTCGATTGCCAGAGGCGTGATGTGGCATCGCCTCAAACCAGCACCACTGGCGATTAGGAAGCACTCCAGAATCCACAAAACCTAGGTTGCGCTGTGTGTGTGTGTGTATATGTGTGTGTGTGTATGTATATATATATATATATATATATATATATTCACTGAAAAAACCATAGGTTTCAGACATGTTATAGTTAGCGGAAATTTTACTGATAAAAAACCAATGAAATTCCCCCGTTATAGTTAGTGCAGGCAACTATAACTCATGCGACCGCAATCCTCTGCTGATGCTAATACTGTATTTAGACACTTATTTGCCCATGTCGTCTTCCATAAATTTTTAGCTATACATATATTAGAAATATTTTTTTTTCATAAAGACACATATGTCATCAGCAGAAGATTGCGGTCGCGTGAGTTATAGTTGCCTGCACTAACTATAACGGGGGAATTTCATTGGTTTTTTATCAGTAAAATTTCCGCTAACTATAACATGTCTGAAACCTATGGTTTTTTCAGTGAATTTGCAAGGTTTTTCAAATGCTAATTCCTAACTATAACGTGTGTGAAACCTATGGTTTTTTCAGTGAATTTGTACGGTTTTTTAAATGCTAAGTTACTTTACGCCATTCGTGGCGTGCACGCCCACTTTACGCAGTTAGTGCCGTACACGCAAGGTGGGCACGCAGTGCGCTACGCGCACCGCGTGCCCACGTTACGCACCGTGCGCACATGGAGGACATATTATGCACTTCCTTGTGATAGGTAATCTGTTAAATTTAATTTGTAAGTGATGACAATAATATGCCATGCACAGAGTTTTTTTTTTTTATTAAAATTTTTAGCGTAAGCGCACCGTACGCGTACGGTAAGCGTAATCGGCGAAATTTTCAAAAAATAAAAATTTACCGTTTTTGGCCTTTGAGGACTCAACTAACATGGCTATGTGCATGGGCGCTGTCTAAACAGCCCCTTTATATGTTTTTTGCCTTTATTTACAGCCCCCCCCTCAGAGTGCGAGAGAGAAAATGGCGGCCGCCGCTTCCTGGTTTCGACCGATTCGAATGTTTACTTAGATGTAACAGCCAATCAGAATCGCGCACGCCACCGTACGCGTACGGTAAGCTTACGGTAAGCGTACCGTAAGCTGGCTCAGATATATATATTGATTTAAAGGCTATTTTCTCAGAATCTACTGAACAGATTTACACCAAACCTACAAAAGGCACTTCCTTGACCTGAGGACTACCTCTCTGCCAAATTTCTAGTAATTCTGTTCAGCCGTTCGGGCTGTAGCCCTGTCTAAAGGTCCTATGGAAAAATGCATGGGAAAAACGCGTTTTGGGACCCCCCTTTTATCTCAGCCCCCGCTAGACGAATCCCCCCGAGACTTTCAGGGTAGGAGCGGAGCGTAGCGCCCCACCTATTTTGAGAAATTCGCGAGGATTCGTCGACCGGCGCCAAAGTTATTCAAAATAGAATGTTGCGGATTTCCTATGGAAAAGGGGTCCTAACTATAACTACCTACTGGCGACCGCCAGTAGGTAATATATATATATTCACTTAAAAAACCATAGGTTTCACACATGTTATAGTTAGCTGTACATTTCACTCGTAAAAAACCAATGAAATTCCACGTTATAGTTAGATCAGGTAACTATAACTTGCGCGCCCACAATAAACTGCTGATGACGTCTCATATTACATCACTCATGACATGGTCAGTGACATCACTCATGACATCAATGATGACATCTGAAATTACACATTGTGGATTGCGGTCGCGCAAGTTATAGTTACCTGATCTAACTATAACATGGAATTTCATTGGTTTTTTACGAGTGAAATGTACAGCTAACTATAACATGTGTGAAACCTATGGTTTTTTAAGTGAATTTGCAAGGTTTTGTAAAAGATAATTCCTAACTATAACGTGTGTGAAACCTATGGTTTTTTTCAGTGAATTTGTACGGTTTTTTAGATGCTAAGTTATGTATTTATTTATTTTTTTTCTGGTTTTTCACTGTGCGCACACCCTGCGCACACAGTGCGCTTCACGCACCGAGCGCCCACGTTGCGCAGTCCATGCCGTGCGCGCCTCGCCTTTTTTTACACAGTAACATTTGTTTTATTCTCCCTTGTGGGTCCTTTAATTTATTTAATAAATGTGATTGTTACTTCTTTATTTATTTATTTTTTATTTTTTTTTGCCGTGCGCGTACGGTAAGCTTACCGTACGCGCACTCCGCGATTTTTTTTTTAAAATTATTAAATGTATTTTCCGTACTTTTGGGTCCTTCTTGGACCCCCTGACAAACACTAGGGGGTCAGCAACTGTCTTCGTTGCCCCCTTTTCACGTTCCCCACCTTTGTTTCTCAGTGCGAGAGACAGAAAATGGCGGCCGACACTTCCTGATTTCGACCGATTCGAATGTTTACAGTCATGTAACCACCAATCAGAATTGAGCTCGAGCACGGCACCGTACGCTTACGGTAAGCGCACGGAGCGCGCTTACAGATATATATATATATATATATTGATTTAAATGCTATTTTCTCAGGACCTACTGAACAGATTTACACCAGACCTACAAAAGGCACATCCTTGACCTGAGGACTACCTCTCTGACAAATTTCAAGTAATTCTGTTCAGCCGTTCGGGCTGTAGCTCGGACTAAAGGTCCTATGGGGAAAACGCGTTTTGGGACCCCCCTTTTTTCTCAGCCCCCGCTTGACGAATCCCCCCCGAGACTTTCAGGGTAGGAGCGGAGCGTAGCGCCCCATTAGTTTTGAAAATTTCGCGAGGATTCGTCGACCGGCGGCCAAAGTTATTCCAAATAGAATGTTGCGGATTGCCTATGGAAACACGGTCCTAACTATAACTATCTACTGGCGACCGCCAGTAAATAATATATATATATATATATATATATATATATATATATATATATATATATATATATATATATATATATACACACACACACCTTGTTGAACACACAGGTGAAACATGGGAAACTTTCACAAAGTTGAAACATCAATTTGTTCAGCCTTTTATATTTGGAGTGTAAAATTGGAATTCTTAAACAAGGCTTAAACATTCTCAAAAGTGCCCATGTCAGCTACAAAATACTTTCTCAGACTTGATGGTCTCGTTAATTGAAGGGCTAATCATATGCAAGAGTCTTACAAATTGTATTCCTGAACAGAGCTGGTATTCTCATAATGTACGAGTAGAGAAAGTCACTTTGGCTGACCTACAGCTGTCTTTTTCATGGGAATAAAAAACTGAGAATGTGCCTACTTTAATTATAGGAATCTTTCGCAATGTTAACAACATTTTTCTTTAGGAGTGAGCCCAAATGTACTTCGATGTGTGTGGTGTATAAAACTAGGCTTCCTAAAAGGAACCAGTGAATCCTTTGTTCAGGAATAGAGAAGGACAATTTGATAGTCATGCACTAGCTTTTTTTGTGAGAAAAGAAACCTTAAAATGTGCCCATGTTAAAGATAGGAGTCTTTTACAAAGTTGAAAAACTCATTTTTGGCAGTGGGCATTTTTTTATACATACAGTCTTAAACTCTAAGGGCCTCATTTATGAAAAGTGTTACATCGCTGCGTGAAAGCAGCGATGCAACACTTTTCAGTGCACCCTCCTTGTGACAAGATGGATGTGCCGCATTTATTGTACGGCGCACCATGTCGCAAGGAATGGCAGATACGTCAGGAATCCTGACATATCTGTTGGCGAGAAACCTACGCATTGCTGGAGTTGTGTCGTAAATATGATGCAACTCCAGCAATGCATGGGGGAAGCCTATTCCCATTGCACTGCGTCACCTTCATGCCTGCTATGAGGCAGGCGTAAGGTTGTGATGCAGTAGTGTCATAGAAGTGGCACAATGAAATCTGATAGATTTCACTGTGCCACTTCTACGAGGCTTTTTGCGGGGGAACACTAACCTTATACCTAAAGCATCACTTAGTAAATATGGTTCAACATGGCGCATTATTTAAGCCGCTGCAGCCTCACAAAAAGTGACGCAACGGCGGGGCAAAAGTGTAACAAGGGGCTCATCAATACGCTCCTCATTTTGCAATTAGGTTTGTTTTCCCTTTGTGCCGGAGTAGAGAAAATTACTAATAGTTCTGTAACTACACTTTTCATGAGAAAAGGGACATTTTCAAAATGGGTACATGTTAAATATGGTGGTTGAAACAAATATTGATTCCAGAATATCATGTGACATAAATATGTTGTCAAAAATATCACCACTGCAAAAATATAGTGGAACAGAATATCCAAATTAAGAATGCAGGTTTTATTGTATACAATATGATAATGAAGACAATTGTAATTAATATTGTGTACTTTAGTATACTTGTGATAAACCTTGTTTTTTATATATAATCTACTGGCGGTCGCCAGTAGATAGTTATAGTTAGGATCGTGTTTCCATAGGAAATCCGCAACATTCTATTCGGAATAACTTTGGCGCCGATTGACGAATCCTTGCAAAATTTTCAAAATAGGTGGGGCGCTCCGCTCTTTCCCTGAAAGTCTCGGGGGGGGGATTCGTCAAGCGGGGGCTGAGAAAAAGGGGGGGTCCCAAAACGCGTTTTCCCCATGCATTTTTCCATAGGACCTTTAGTCCAAGCTACAGCCCGAACGGCTGAACAGAATTACTTGAAATTTGGCAGAGAGGTAGTCCTCAGGTCAGGGATGTGCCTTTTGCAGGTCTGGTGTAAATCTGTTCAGTATTTCCTGAGAAAATAGCATTTAAAAGCCTATATATATCTATAAGCGCGCACTGTGCGCGTACTGTAAAACTTACCGTACGCGCACGCTGCCGTGCGCGAGCGCAATTCTGATTGGTTGTTAGATCTTAGTAAACATTCGAATCGGTCGAAACCAGGAAGTGTCGGCCGCCATTTTGTCTCTCGCAGTCTGAGGGGGTGAAAAACAAAGGTGGAGAACGTGAAAAGGGGGCAGGGTGGACAGTTCCAGACCCCCTAGCCTTTGTCAGGGGGTCCCAGAAGGACCCCCAAGGGCCAAAATTTCCTTTAATTTTTTTGCGAAAAATCGCGGAGTACGTAGAAACGGAAAAATTCCGCGAACTGCATAACGTGGGCGCGCGGTGCGCTTCGCGCGCACGGTGAAAAACCTTAAAAAAAAAATACATAACTTTGCATTTATAAAACCGTACAAATTCACTGAAAAAACCATAGGTTTCACACACGTTATAGTTAGGAATTAGCATTTAAAAAACCTTGCAAATTCACTTAAAAAAACCATAGGTTTCACACATGTTGTAGTTAGCTGGACATTTCACTTGTGAAAAACCATTGAAATTCCCCCGTTATAGTTAGTGCAGGCAACTATAACTCACGCGACCGCAATCCTCTGCTGATGACGTCAGATATCACATCACTGATGACATGTGTCTTTCTGAAAAAAATTATTTGTAATATATGTATAGCTAAAAATTAATGGAAGAAGACATGGGTAAATAAGTGTCTAAATACAGTGATGTAATATCTGACGTCATCAGCAGAGGATTGCGGTCGCGTGAGTTATAGTTGCCTGCACTAACTATAACGGGGGAATTTCAATGGTTTTTCACGAGTGAAATGTCCAGCTAACTATAACATGTGTGAAACCTATGGTTTTTTAAGTGAAAAATATATATATATATATATACTTATAATATTAGTAAAATTGTCTTTTTTAAATATAGTTTGCCATTTTAAATGTGTAATTGAGTTTTTTTTAAATGCAATTAGATGGGTCTGGTGGTGCAGTGGACTAATGTGTCCACTGCAGGGCCCTTTGTTCAATCTCATGGTCATAGGTTCAAATCCAAGTGGGTCCACTCAGGCTTTCAACCATCTGAGGTCGACAAAATGAGTACAGTTTGGTAACAATAAACATCTGTTAGTGCCAAGATGCCTACGTTAAGTAGTTTACAATTTAGTAGCGGGATATTGGGTTTTTTGGGGAATATGGTGGGATGTTAATTACATCTTAACTAATTATTTTTTAATGTTAAGAAATGTAAGGTAAAAGCAATATGTAAATGGTTAGTATGTAATGTTGTTTGCTTTTAATTTCTGATTTTTTTATTTATATTTTGTATAGTATAATTAGTTATAGCTAATTTAGCAGCATGTCAGTGTGCAGGGGAATAGGGTCAAATTATTTCAATGAAAATATTTTTCTTTATTAATTTTGTTATTTAAATATTTAATAAATCATAATTTTTTCATGTAATATTTAAAATGAAAAAATAGTTTATTAGACTATGCAAGAAATAAGTGTATAGTATATATTTTTTATATGTTTCATTTATTTTGATTTTATTATTGTTTTATATATTGTTTAACCCCTTCAGCGCGGCGCGGATTTCCGCGCCGCGCTGAAGATTCCGTGCGCGGGCGGGGCCATGACGGAGCGGTTCCGTCATGCGCACAGCGCAACCGACGCACGTGACGGAACCGCTCCGTCACAAGCGTCGAACGGGTTAATGTATCTTGGTGTTTGTGGTTTTTTCAGTAGTAGCGAAAGAAGTTAATTCTACGCTTGTTTAAATATTTCATTTAATTATATGTTCTGTATATTTATAATACATTGTGCATATTATTTAAATGTATATAATATATATATTCTAGTTGCAATATGGTTAATCATTTTATGTTTTTAGATATTTAAATATTGTTTTTAAATGACTGCATTGGAATGGTATATGTAACCTTTCTGAAGCCCAACACTTTCCCAACAGTTGCTTAAATCTAGTCCATCCAATTCCTATGCTTTCCTTAATATTGAATTTGACATTGTTTGCAAACTAAGAGCATTCTGCTTACTGGGAGGCTGCAGGGGTGGGTCTCACCCGTAATTAAGGCTTGTGGCTCGATTTCCGGACTCACGCTATCATTTTTGGTCCTCTTGGCTCCCGTAGTGTGGAGCTGGGATGCCATCTTGGCCTACAGCGCTCTAGTCACGCAGGCCATAAAAATAGAAGCCTGGCGTAACCGCGCAGCGGGCTCGAGTAGGGGGCATGCCGCTGGCGCGCCAAAGGCAAGCCCGTCTGCACCAATCCTTGCCGGGACGGCGCCAGGGGCCAGAAACCCTGCCGAATGCAGGCCAGGTCTGGTGCAATATTCCGCAAACGAGCTACACCATGAGCGCTACACCATCTGTCTGCATTCGGTCCAGGTGGAACAGGGACAAAATTCCTGCAAGAGATGCACCTTTATGCTACGTCCGATAATGGTCAACTCCCCTGACAACCCTAAGAAAGGCCAATCTTTCCTATTAAATTGTCACTCCCTCCCAAAGCACATATTTGAAATTGCTGACCTGATTGTGAAGAGACAGATGACTGCCCTTTGCCTAGTGGAAACATGGCTTCATGCACAGTCCACCCTAGACATTAAAGAGGCCATTCCTAGGGGCTATGTAATAACCAGACTGGATAGACCTCTGAGGAGGGGGGACGGGCTGGCGGTTATACTTAAGCTACACTGCAGTCTGTCTGAAGTCCAGTTAGTGGGGCAGTAGCAGCCTCCTTCTCTCTAGCAATTTCGGGCCAGTGCTCTCTCAATGGCCTGTTGATTGACAGGCCGCCAGGAGTAGCTGCTGCGTTTATCTCAGCACTTCTGGACATGAGTGTGTTGTTTGCCATTCAACATTGAGTTCATATTTTTAGGGGATCTTAACCTACACTTTGACAATCCTACCTCATGTAATAGTGTTATTTTAATGGAGGATCAAAAGTGGCATCAGCTCTCGCAGTTGGTACATGCACCCACCCACATCTGCGGGCACACTAATGACCCCATTTTTGCAAACCCGGAGCTGATGAAAGTTGACACCCCGATTCCTATCGCCTGGTCCGATCACTATGCTATCCCCTTCCAGATTCTGGATACCCACTACCTACCTAAACCCACCCAGGCCCCCCACCTCAAAATTCGAAACTGGACTAGGATGAGTAAGGAGGCGCTTACCTCTGCCCTGAATCATAGTCCTCCCCGTCTAGAAAACTGCCCACAGGCCGCCAACCTGCAAGTTACAACATGATTAGAGGTAGCACTAGATAGGATAGCATAGTTGAGAAGATTTAATTCTCCACCGTCCAGACGCTCAGCAGGCTGGTTTACAGAGGAACTCGCACAAACTAAAAAAATCTTGCAAATGTTTAGAACGTAAATGGCGGAAGTATTACAGTCCCAAGACAGTCTTGCCTACGTTTGCTAAAAGAATACCATAAAAGAATCAGGGTGGCGCGGATGGTTTTCTACTCACAGAAGATCAATGCAGCCAAAAATGCCCCGCAGGAGATCTTTAGAATTGTGAAATCCCTCACCTCACGGGATATGGTATCCGCAGGCATGGACCCCAGCTGGAGCAGCAGCAATAAGATTGCCCATTTTTTTTTTTCCGGATACAATCTCGGCGATAAACGCCTCCTTTCTGGGTGCTGTCAACAACTCTGACCATCACTCCATGAGAAACTCTGAACCTCTCCTCGATGGCGCTTTCAAGATTGAGAGCATCTCAGTGGAAAAACTAGATTCTCTAGTGACTAAAATCAAATCTGGCTCTCCACTGGACCCGGCGCCTCCAGCTATCTGGAAACTGGGGAAACCCGCATTGGCATCCAGACTCTGTGCGGTGCTCAACATGTATTTCGAGTCCGGCCGACTCCTAGTTGAGTGGAAACAGGCCATGGTGATCCTGCTCCTAAAAAAACCTCCTCTGGATCCCTCTAAACCAGAGAACTTTCACCCCATTTCCTCCTACCTTTTGTGGCTTAGCTGACGGAAAGGCACGTCAACTCACAATTGTCAGTTCATCACTGAGAAGACCATCCTACACAAGACCCAATCAGGCTTCAGGCCTCAGTATAGTACAGAATCGGCCCTGCTTCTGGCCACAGAGTCACTACGGAGGGTGGCTGACGAAGGGAAGTTGGGGGCTCTCATTATGCTAGATTTCAGCGCAGCCTTCGATACAGTCTTGCATACTGTGTTACGGGATCGATTGTGGACATAGGGTATTAGGGGGTCGAGCCTTTGATTGGATTACAGACTTCCTTCATAAACGCTTGTTTCAGGTCATCCAGAAGCCATACACCTTGGACGTTATCCTGATGCAGAGGGGAGTGCCTCAGGGGTTGGCACTGAGCCCCACTCTTTTCAATCTTTACCTACGCCCATTGGCAGTTGTTATCCAGACCCATGAGGTGAAGATGGTGTCTTACGCTGATGACACTCAGCTTATGATTTCATTAGCTAATGACGATGAGTGGGCCGCTATCAACTTTAAACTATGCCTCGCTGACCTAGCAACTTGGATGCAGGCTAGTTGCCTGAAGTTGAATGCAGTGAAAACAGAGGTGCTGGTGGTGGGGAAACAGCCCTCCATCTGGTCCTCGGCATGTTGGCCAGCAGATCTGGGCCCCACCCGAGCCCAAAACCCAAAGTGAAAACTCAAGCATCCTTTTTGATTCCCTGCTGTCGTGTGACAGTCAGATCAGGACCAAAGTGGGCATATTCTTCAGGTTGCTGAGACTAATAAAGAAGCTCCTGAGGCTAATTCCGGAGGAAGCTAAAAAAACAGTAGTGCAGGCCCTGCTGACGTCTCAGCTGGACTACTGCAATGTGCTCTATCAGGGTACTTCTATAGGCAGGCTAGCGATGCTGCAAAGAGTACAAAACACTGCAGCACGGATGCTTCTGAGACTACCGAAATAGTCCCCTATTAGACACGGTCTGGCAGAACTTCACTGGTTCCCAGTTAAACACAGAATCGCCTATAAAGCCATGTGCTTCACGCATATGTATTGGAGGGGTCCCAGCTATATCTTCCCCCTGATCAAGGCGTACACACCCTCCAGAACTCTTAGATTTGGACAAGTAGCGTTGGCAGTGATCCCCAGAGTACGCCGTGCCAGGCTGGGTGGCTGCTCGTTTGGGCTGCGTGCAGCCAAGGTATGGAATTCAATGCCGATCAACCTAAGACGTGAACAGTCTGAGGCAAGTTTCCGGAAGAACCTGAAGACTTGGCTCTTTAGACAGAGTTAGAAGTCCATTTGCACCAGACTCGCCAGGGCCTGAGTTTTGTTCAGCGCGGGGACACTCCCTTGGAGTAACCAGGCGCTTTATAAATCAAAATTCTTTCATTCATTCATAATTGGGGTGGGGCTAGTTAATATAAAGCAAAACCAAAGGAAATGATGGACGGAGTGTTGAACATTGCAAGCACTCACCCCCAGTCAACTGATCTGGGTTTGATCCATCACGGTTCTTTAGCCCACTCTGCCACCCCAGTTCAGACATAGCCATATGCAAATCAGTCTGACCCTGTGCCTCATGGGAACAGTCCAGCCCGAACTGCCAAGCCATGTCTTCCCTGGACCGGAAACAAGCTTCCTAGGACCGGTTTCTGGCATTTCAGCAGTCTTCAGCCAGGCTTGCTTGAATCCAGTGGCAAAGTGAGCAAGGGACTCATGTCTGAGCAAACCCTGCCAACTTATGGCGAACAAAGCAAAACCAAAGGAAATGATGGACGGAGTGTTGAACATTGCAAGCACTCACCCCCAGTCAACTGATCTGGGTTTAATCCATCACCGTTCTTTAGCCCACTCTGCCACCCCAGTTCAGACATAGCCATATGCAAATCAGTCTGACCCTGTGCCTCATGGCAACAGTCCAGCCCGAACTGCCAAGCCATGTCTTCCCTGGACCGGAAACAAGCTTCCTAGGACCGGTTTCTGGCATTTCAGCCGTCTTCAGCCAGGCTTGCTTGAATCCAGTGGCAAAGTGAGCAAGGGACTCACGTCTGAGCATACCCTGCCAACTTATGGCGAACAGAGCAAAACCAAAGGAAATGCTGGATGGAGTGTAGTGGCCATGTCTGAACTGGGGTGGCAGAGTGGGCTAAAGAACGGTGATGGATTAAACCCAGATCAGTTGACTGGGGGTGAGTGCTTGCAATGTTCAACACTCCGTCCATCATTTCCTTTGGTTTTTGCTTTGTTCGCCATAAGTTGGCAGGGTATGCTCAGACGTGAGTCCCTTGCTCACTTTGCCACTGGATTCAAGCAAGCCTGGCTGAAGACGGCTGAAATGCCAGAAACCGGTCCTAGGAAGCTTGTTTCCGGTCCAGGGAAGAAATGGCTTGGCAGTTCGGGCTGGACTGTTCCCATGAGGCACAGGGTCAGACTGATTTGCATATGGCCATGTCTGAACTGGGGTGGCAGAGTGGGCTAAAGAACGGTGATGGATTAAACCCAGATCAGTTGACTGGGGGTGAGTGCTTGCAATGTTCAACACTCCGTCCATCATTTCCTTTGGTTTTTTCTAGTTAATATAACCCTTACCAAGTCCAACACTTTCCCTACTGTTTCTTAGGACGGAGTGAGAATAGTAAATATAACCCCTTTGAAGTCCAATACTTTTCATTCTGTTTTGTATATATTGGGGTGGGGATAGCATATCTAATCCCTCTGAAGTCCAACACTTTCCCAGCTGTTGCTTACATTGCAGTGGGAATAGTAAATCTAACCTCTCAGAAATTCAGCCCTTTCCCTGCTTTTGCTTAGGGTGGAATGGAAATAGTAAATTTGACCCCCTCAGAGGTTCAACACCTTCCCTACTGTTTAGACTGGAGTGGAAATGGCCATTTGAACCCCTCTGAAGTCCAACACTTTCCCTACTGTTAGTTGGATTGGAGTGGAAGTAGCAAATACTGACCTTCTAGTGGACTTTCTCCCTTCACAGTGAAACTCCACCTGGTAGCTGCTGCTGCCCCTGTTGCTGCTGCTTCCCCTTGGTCGAGGCCCACCTCCACCCGCAGGCCCCTGCCTGCGCCTTATATCTGGTGGTCTAGTGTTCGTGTCACTGCTCTGCTGCTGGGCTGTCCCTCTGCCTCTCTTTTCTGATATCTGCCTTTATTCAGCTTTTCCCTTTTCACCTTTCTCTTTCCTTTGTTTGCCGCCCTCATCCATGTTGCTGTGATCCCCATTGCCCGCCCCTCCAGTGACCCTTCCTGCTCCCACATTTCCTTCCTGCCAACTGTGCAGCCCCCCAGCACAATACCCAGGCCTGTCTGCACCCGTCAGTGCCTGGACTATGCCCAGCGCCAGGGACCCTGGTTCTCAGACCTTCCACCACTGTGACGCCAGCACCCTCCTCGCCCACAACTCAGGATGCCTTACCGCCTGCCTCCTCGCGTCACCAAAGAAGACCCAAGGACCCTTCTCCTGCCAGAACTGCAGCCACTTCCTCACCCACGCCAGCATGCCAAATCCTCTTGCCGCCCAACTGACCAACAGCACACTCTACACACTCAAATGCATTTTCTTCAACGTGCGATCCCTCCACAAACACGCCACAGAACTCTTGGACCTCCTTGACGTAGCCTCTCCCGACATCACCTTCATGGAAACCTTGATGAACCCCTGATCCGGCCTGGACAAAATCATCACCATCCCTGACGGCTACAAAATCACCCACGTGGACTGCACCGACCGACCAGGAGGAGGGATCGCCATCATCCAGAACACCCTCCGACTGACCATGCACTCAAACGACCCAATGACCACCATCTTGATCCTGGACCTGGACCCACCCTGATTGAGTTGTGACCCTCAGAGTGGTTCTCCTCCAGTCCTGGATCCTCAGAAGTGGTGCTGAAGGTGAGCAGATACCTCAAATCTAAAACTTGGGACTTGAAAAATTCTCTGCCCAAAAGTGCCCTGAGGACTGAGAGAAGACCAACGTGCATTTCTTACTGATCTGTCCAAGGTGCATTTCCTGTCGGCCTGCCTTTGAGGTAGCTCCGTTACATTCTTCTCCATTGCTGCAAAACCTGTTCAGTGGTCCCTCTCTGGAAGGGTATCCAACCTCCTGGAGCCCTCATCTGACACAGCTGCAACCTCATCTGCTGTAGAATTTCGTCTTCTAAAAAAGAGACAAAGGCCCAGATTTGCCAAAGAATTGCTTGCCCTTCCATCACGCAGGGTGACTCAAGGGCAATGCAATCTGTGAGTCAGATTTAATAAGCCATGCAAGGCCACCTTGCGTGGCCCTGTGTGGCATGGTAAATCTGGAGTAATGCAAAGTTGTGTAAGTCACTGCCTTGCGTTAGTCAGTGCCAGGAAGTTGTTTCATGGGTGGAGTTAGGGTGCTCCCATGCATCCACCATATATTCTGACACATTCCCAGATTTACCACAACAAGTAAACCTGGGGATGCGTCAAAATTGTATCCTTTCCAGTTAGAGGCGCAACAAGGAGAAATATCTTTATTTCTTTGTTTATTCAGAATACAGCACACTTAGAAAGAGGAAAATACATGTAAGAATTGCCTCTGTGCAGGAATGTGTCCCTTCCTCAATAAAAACAATCTTTCCTGCAAACCCAGGCACACCCTTTCACTACAGCACAAAGGTGCCTGTGTTGGCACTAGGTAGCACATAATGCACCAGCACAGTGAGAAAGCAGCAATGCGCAAATATTTATAAATATGGCACATTCCTTCCCTCTCCATTTGATGCAGTCCAGCATGTTGTCTTGCTGCTTTGCGCTGCATGAAATCTTGATAAATTTGACCCTAAGTCTAAAAGTAGGAATCTTCACCGTGACTTTGTCCACCGGCTCCACGAAAACTATGCCTCCTCTTTGGACACCCTTGTCTGCCTTTCCCAGCTGAGCTTTAACTTCTCAGACATTGTTCTTAAAGAATTCTTCTAAATACGAAGGTAAGTTGAGACACGGTCCAATCTACTTCTCGTATCCGAACTGTAGTCCATTGCGGTCGGCCTTAACTTTTGACTTTGAGCTCGTCTTGCACGACTGGATGCCCACAGTTGGTGCTTTGAACATTTAGGCACTATTTTTCACTTTAAGATTTACAAAATCATAACTCTGATTCTACTGATAAAACATAAATATAAACATAAGATAATATTTGTCCTATTTCAGAAAGTTCTCAATTACCATTACCTGGTGGACCATTTTTAATGTGTTTTAACATGATTCTTGAACAGCCAACCTGTCAATGATCTTTCTCCTCATGCATCAAACCGTTTGGAGATACTTTGATAGACTGCATACAATGGCTTCACTAGTGTCTTATCTCGATAGCCTTAATGCCTCTGCTTGTTATGTTACCCCCATGGAGTGGCAAAGCCGTATTATCCCCTTTCTCCTGGGATTTTTATATGCTTCACAAAATAGAAGATAATCCATTTTTACATCTGGTGAATTACATGCCGGCAAAGTGCTGCACAGGTTCTATACGTTCTAACCGTTTGGAACAATAACCACTGAATTAAGGAGATCCAAGTCTGAATTTCACATATAACTAACTAGCCACTAGGAGAGGAATAAAGTCAAAATAACATTTGTGAGAACCAGTACATTTAAAATCCAGAAAGGCTACAGTTAGGAATTTCTGGGTCAGTAATTAGTCATTTGTTTCTTTGGCACAGTATTCCACTGTATTTTTAGATAGTGATTGGAAATTCATCCTGTCTTTGTATTGCACTTCAAAGTTAAGAGAGAAATGATCTTTTCTAGAGCTGCACAATATGGTAATAGTTCCTGGGTGTACCACAATCTCCGCCAAGCTAGCAGGTTTCTGATGTTTGCCTTTGAAGATATATTCTTCATCCCTATGTCTAAAGGGATGGAACCAGTGGGTGCTCTGGGGAAAAATAATCCGGAATCTCAAAAATGTGTTTTCAATTAAAGTGAGACCACTTGACTGCAGGAAACCCCACAATTCAGCTCCATAGAGTGACTACCCTAAGCCTTTGACATTATCTAGCTGTGGTTGATTTAAAAACACTTTAAAAACACAAAATGCTAGAGATGTTCTGTTGCAGCCTTAGACAGACAGCTCTAAATAATAGGGTTATTGATGCTATTGATATAGATGTTTCGATTAAGGATAATTTAGCATTATTAATTGAGTCTTTGTGGATATATTTGTTTTCACATAATTATGTGAGTTTTCAGGAAGATTATGCGAAATCGCATGCAATTACTCAAAATGAGAATCCATCATGGAGTGTGATATTGGAGCACATAATACACACTGTGGTAAAAACATAGCATGAAAAAACACAGGCAGTGCACAGACGTTCCTGTTCAGACCATTCACATTATTCTCATGTACTTGCAATAAAATGTTACTGCAAGTGACACAATAGTATGTGAAGTGGTGTAGTTTTGGAAATTTTGCTTAGCAAGTGAAGAGAAAAGTTCCAAAAATTATGTGACTTTCGCTGCTTTATTTAAATGTGTTGTGGTCTAAAAATGATCGTAAACCGTAATAATGGGAGTTGGTGATATGAGAAGTAGCAATGCACCTTTTGTAAAAGGCAGGGACACTGCCTAGTATTGTACGATTATATGTCGTTGACTTGAGGAAGAACATCATGTTGTGGAAAGACTGATGCTCTGAAAGATTTTTAACTAAAAGAAGTGCTGCTCATACGATCTTATAAAGAGTAGGGCATGTTATTAGAAAAAGAAGGCAATTGCACTATAAAGGACCTGCTTCTAAAAATATATTTTTTAAAAACACATGCAGTCAACATTTGTATCTAAATGTAAATATAAGTTAAAGCTATAGGCTTTCTTACTGTTTCTGGAAAAAAGGTTATGCCATCAAATTACAGTAGAAATGTGTTTTTAGATGATAAAGGCTTTTTTAGGGTTTAGGGTGCATACATGTTTTTGGGTGGCAAGAGAATTTCTAGGGTTTAGGGTGGACATGGGTTTTCGGGTGGTAAGGTATTTTTTAGGGTTTAGGAGGAGTATAGGTTTTTGGGTGATAAGGGCTTTTTTAGGGTTTAGGGTGGGTATAGGTTTTTGGGTGGCAAGGGAATATTTAGGGTTTAGGTTGGGTATGGGTTTTTGGGGGGCAAGGGAATTTTTGGGGTTTAGGATGGGTATGATTTTTGGGTGGCAAATTAATTTTTAGGGTTTAGGGTGTGTAGGTTTTTGGGTGGTAAGTGATTTTTGTGTGTTTAGGGTGGGTATGGGTTTTATGGGTGGCAAGGGAATTTTTATCATTAAAGATGGGTGTGGGATTTTTGGTGGCAAGTGATTTTGTAGAATTTACAGTGGGTATAGGTTTTTGGGTAGCAAGGGAACTTTTATGGTTTTGGGTGAGTGTGGGTTTTTGTGGGGCAAGGGAAAATGTATGTAAGGGATTTTTTAGGGTTTAGGGTGGGCATAGGTTTTGGGTGGCAAGGGAACCTTTAGGGTTTAGGATGGGTATGGGTGTTTGGGTGGTAATTAATCTTTTAGGGTTTAGTGTTTGTGTGGGTATTTGGGTGGCAAGAATTTTCTTTAGGGTGGGTATGGGTTTGTGACTGGCAAGGGATTTTTGAGGGTATAGGAGGAGTATGGGTTTTTGAATGGTACGGGATATTTTAGGATTAGGGTGGGTATGTGTTTTGGGGTGGCAATTGAATTTTTTAGGGTTTAGTGTTTGGGTAGGTATTTGGGTGGCAAGAATTTTTTTAGGGTGGGTATGGGTTTTTGACTGGCAAGGGATTTTTGAGGGTTTAGGATGAGTATGGTTTTTTTGAATGGTAATGGATATTTTAGGGTTTAGGTTTTTTGGGTGGCAGGGGTATTTTTATCATTTAGGATGTGTGATTTTTGTTGGCAATGAATTGTGTAGGGTTTACGGTGTGTATTGTTTTTTGGGTGGCAAGAGAATGTTTGAGGTTTAGGGTGAGTGTGGATTTTTGAGGGGCAAGGGAAATTTTATGATTTAGGTTGTGTATGGGTTTTCTGGTGATAAGGAAGTTTTAGGGTTTAGGGTGGTTATAGGTTTTTGTTTGTGAGGTTTGTCTTAGGGTTTCAGGTGGGTTTGTGTTTTTGGGTGGCAGGGGAACTTCTGGGATTAAGGGTAGGCATGAATATTTGTTGGTAATGTATTTTTTAGGGTTTAGGCTGACTATAGGTTTTTAGGTGAAAGGGACTTTTTTAGGGTTTAGGGTGGGTATGGGTTTTTTGGCAGCACAGGAATTGTTAGGGTTTAGGGTGGGTATACGTTTTTGGGTGGCAAGGGAATTTTGTAGGTTTAGGGTGGGTATGGGTTTTTGGGTGGTAAGGGATTTTTTTAGGTTTTAGGCTGCTATGGGTCTTCAGGGGATATGGGCTTTGTTAGGTTTTAGGGTTCGTATGGGTTTTTGGGTGGTCAGGGAATTTTTAGGGTTTATGGCGGGTATGGGTTTTTGGGTGGCAAGATAATTTGTAAGGTTTAGAGTGGGGGTGGGTTTTGGAGGGGCGAGGGAAATGTTATGGTTTAGCTTGGGTATGGGTTTTTTGGTGAGAAGGAATTTTTAGGGTTTAGGATGGATGTGGGTTTTAGGGCGGTGAGGTTTGTCTTAGGTTTTAGGGTGGATATGGGTTTTGGGTGGCAAGGGAACCTTTAGGGTTGGTATTGGTTTTTGGGTGATAATGAATCTTTTAGGGCTTAGTGGTTGTATGGGTTTTTGGTGGTAAGGAGGGTTTTAGGGTGGGTATTGGTTTTAGAGTGGCAAGGGAATATTTAGGGTTAAGGGTGAGTATGGGTTTTTGAATGGTTAGGGAGTTTTTAGGGTTTAGGATGGGTGTAGGTTTTGGGTGGCAAGGGTACCTTTTAGAGTTTAAGATGGGTATGGGTTTTTTGGTGGTAATTAATCTTTTAGGGTTTAGTGTTTGTGTGGGTATTTGGGTGGCAAGTCTATGTACAGATTGTGTGTGATGTCAGTCATGTCCATGTCCCACAAAGATAATGTCTGATGATAGTGATGCCCGGGTCCCCAAAGATATTGTGAGTAATGATAGCAATGGACAAGACCCCACAGAATTTGTGTGTTAGTACATTCATGTTCAAGTTCATAGAGAGAGTGTGTGGTGATAATAATCATGTTGCAGTCACTAGAGATAGTGTTTGATGACAGTGATGCCCAGGTCCCCACAGAGATAGTGTGTGATTATAGCCATGATCAAGTCTCTGTAGAGGTCATGTGTTATGTCAGTCATGTCCATGTCCATGTCCCACAGAGATAGTGTGTGATGATCGTGATGCCAAGGCACCCCAAAGATAGTATGGGGTGATAAATACCCCACAGATATACTATGTGAGTATAATTATATTCAAGTACCCTCAGAGATAGTGTGTGATGATAATCATTTAGAAGTAATTAGAGCTGGTATGTTATGATAGTGATGCCTTAGTCCCCACGGAGATAGTGTGTGAATATAATCATGTTCAAGTTCCCACAGAGATGGTTTTAGGTTACAGTCATGATCAAGTGTCCTTAGAGCTTGTGTGCAATGCGAGTCATGTATATGTTCTACAGAGATAGCATCTGATAGTGATGCCGGGTCCCCATAGAGATAGTGTGTGAATATAATGATTTTCAAGTCCAAAGGTAATGCCTTTATATTGGCATGTTCAAGCCTCCACATAGATAATGTGTGAATAAAAGGATATTCAAATCCCACAAATTGTGTGTGAAGGTAATCCTATTCAAATCCCCAGAGTGATAGTGTGTAAAGATAATGGTATAGCCCCCATACATTGGTTAAAGAAAGTAATGTTCAAGTCCAAATGGAGAAAGTGTGTGATTGTTGGGATTTTTGAGGCTCCACATAGAGGGAGTGTGTGATTAAAGTGATGTTCATGTTTCCACGAATATAGTGTGAGATTTTAGTGAGGTTCAAGCCCCCGCAAAGATAGTGTGTGACAATACTGATTTTTAAGTCCCCACAGAGATAGTGTGTGATAATTGGAATGTTTAATTCCTCACAAAGATAGTATGTGAATGTATGATATTTAAGTCCAAAGAGAATCTCTTTAATGTGGAATGTTTCCATACATATAGTGTGTGATTATAGCGTTGATCAAGTTCCCACAAAGATAGTGTGAGTATAGTGATGCTCAAGGTGCCACAAGGATAGTGTGTGATTATAGTGATGTACAAGTTCCCACAAAATTAGTGTGTGATTTTAATGATGTTCAAATCGATACAAAGATTGTGTGAGATTAAAGTGATTTTCAAGTCCCCACAAAGATAGCGTGTGATTAAAGTATTTGTCAAGTCCCCAGGGAGATAGTGCGTGACTATTGGACTATTCAGCTCCCTACAGACAGTGTGTAAACAATGATTTTCAAGTCCAAAGGTAATATCTTCGCATTGGCATGTTCAAGCCTCCACATAGTGTAAGGATAAGGATATTCAAGTCTCACAATGATAGAGTGTAAGGGTAATCCTGCTCAAATCACCAGAGCGATAGTGTGTCAAGATAATGGTATAGCCCCAAACATTGCTTAAAGATAGTGATGTTCAAGTCCAAATAGAGACGGTGTGGGGTGGTTGGCATTCTTGAGCCTCCACATAGTGATTACTGTGGTGTGCAAGTCCCACAGATATAGTTTGTGATTATAGGGATATTCAACTCCTGCTGTGAGAATGCTCTCTAAATCCCCAAAGAGATAGCGTATGAAGATAGGAATGTTCAAGTCCCCACAGTGATAGTGTATGAAGGTCAATATGTTTAGGTCACCACAAAGGTAAAGACAGTTCCCACTCCACCATTTAAATCCTTTTGTTTGCCAATGTCTTATGGAGTCTCATAAGGCTCTGCTCTAAGTCTTGTCTTGTTTAACTTTTATGTGGCCCCACCGGTAAAATTAATTTGCTCTTTTGTCATTACCTGGATGACTTATGCAGACGACACATAATTTGGTTCATCTTGATTTAGAAGTAACACCTCAAACAATCGTCATATCTTGCCTTACTGTAATAGTTTACTGGATGCAATGCAATACTCTTAAAATCAATACTGGCAAGGTGTATAATCTATTATTATTGGCAATTTGCCACTTATTTGGAAGTCAAAATGATGGCCTGGTGACCTTGCTCCAGCTCCTTGTCCAGTGACCACTGTTCAAAATGTAGGAGCCTGTTTTTTTACAGCCCGCTGTCCTGTGTGGCACCAGGGAGCCTGCTTGACCTCCTGGCCTCGACTCCTGCATCCAGACCGGATCGGCTCTCTGATCCTCCCTGCCACCTTCTGACCGGTCACTAGGCAACTGGCCGTATGCCATTATCCCGGCTTACAATCCTAGCATGTCTCACGCCTCGCCCCACAGTCTCGCCCACTGCCCCAACCACCCCCCAGGCTACTTAATGATGGCCACTGCGCAGCATTAGTGAGCCTTATTTCTACAACTCCGCTCTACTGCGTGACACCTGGCACCCTGCTTGAACTCCCTGCCTCGACGCCTGCATCCAATCGGGACCGGCTCTCCGATTCTCGCTGTCCCTGCCACTTCCCAACTGGTTGCTAGGCAACCAGCTGGACACAATTTTCCTGGCCTACGACGCTAGTGGGTCACAGGCCTCGACCCACAGTCCTGCCCACTGCCCCGCCCAAACACCCAGGCTACTTAAAACTGGCCGCTGTGCGGCATTAGTGGACCTGTGTTTTTACAACACCGCTCTCCTGCGTGACACCTAGGACCTTGTCTGCTGAACTCTCTGCCTCGACTCCTGAATCCAGACCAGCTCTTTGATCCTTGCTGCCCCTGCCACCAAGCGACCAAGGCCACCGGCCTGACACCATTTTCCCAGCCTACAATGCTTGCGCATCTTAGGCCACGCCCCATAGTCCCACCCGCGCAGGCTACTTAATGCCAGCAGCTGCACGGCTGCTGCTGCTGGCGGCACACCGAAGGCATGCAAAAGGAAAGTCTATCTGCGTCCGCCCATGCCTGTCTGTAACCCAACCGCGCCCAGCACCAGAACCCTTCACCCTTCAACCAATCACCGATACTCCAGCGCCGCTCTCCAAGGAATGGAACCGGGTTGCCGCAGCACTCTCTGCTGCACCCGCTCACCCACAGACACCAAAGGAGCATTCGACTTCCACTCCACAGAACCACGGGCTCCCACAAATAACACCTACCACTAGCCCGAACTTCAATGCATGCTCCTCAACGTCCACTCCCTTACCAAACATGCCATCGAACTCCCATCTGCCCACCAACTGCCCTGACGTAGTGTTCCTCACTGAGACCTGGCTCAAGGATATCTCGGCCCCCGACATAGCCACCGCCACGCCAACTGGCTACAAACTGACCCACAGGGACCGGCCAGTCAGACCCAGGGGAGTAATTGCCATCATCCACAAGAACACCATCAAGCTCACCACCTGCAATGACCCGCCCACCACCGACATGGAACACCTTAACTTCCACCTCCAAGCCAACCCCCATGCAACCATCAGAGGTACCCTCGCCTACAGGCCACCATGACCGACCCCCCCCCCTTCTCCAACTCCATCACAGAAATCATTGCCCCCTCGCCTTTAAATCCAGACATTACCTCTTCCTCGGCAACCGCAACTTCCACCTTGAAGACCCCTCAGACACCAACTCAGCCATGGATAACCTCGGCCTCAAACAGATCAACACCAGCCCCACGCACACTGTCGGCCACACCCTTGACCCCATCTTCACATCCAGCAACAAAATCTGATACAGCCAAACAACTCAGCTAACCTGGATGGACCACAGCATCGTCCATTTCACTATCGCTCTCAACCAACAGGCCACCATCACCCCACCCCACACTGCCCGCTGCAGCTAGAACACCATTACCGAACCTCAATGATGACCACCCTCAACACCACCACCCTCCACACATCTTGACGACATCAATCAAGCCACCACCCACCTATCAGAATGGATCACCACTAGCACTGACTCCATCGCTCCCATCAAAACCCTCCGTAACAAAAGAACCAACAAGCACGCCAACTGGTTCAACCCCGAACTCAAAGCAGCAAAACACAAATGCAAACCTCCAGAGAGATGCTGGTGAACCAGCAAAGACCCAGGCGACCGCACAGCTTGCAAGACTGCCCTCAAATCCTTCCACCATGCTGTCAGAGAAGCAAAGAAAGCTGCACTTGCCACTCGCCTCCAGGACAGCAACTGCACCAAATAACTATTCCACATCGTCATAGAATTCTCTTCCCCAGACGCTGTTGAAAACACTATCTAGCCTTCCCAGTCCCTCGGCTACTCACTCATCAACTTCTTCCACACCAAGATTGCCAACATCTACAAGAACTTTGAACTCCAACTGCTGCAGCCGGACCTCCTCGCTCTTCCCACCATCCACCCACCATACCTCCTGACCGACAGGACACCGCTCTGCACCAAAACCACAACCTCCATCATGTCCTCCATCCATTCGAGAGCCCCAACAAGCCATTACCCGCACCACACCTTCAACCTCGGACACAAAGTAATAGGACCACTCCTCACCAGCATCTACTCAGCAATCAGTTTTGCCACCTTCCCAGCATCCTTGAAGCAAGCCAAAGTCACAACCACTTCTGAAGAAGCCCACAGTGGACTCATCAGACCTCAAGGACTACCTCCCCATCTCGCTCTTCCCCTTCCCGGACAAGGTTCTGGAGAAAGCCGTTAACTGCCAATTCACAGGCTACCTGGAATCCAACCACCTGCTCGGCCACTCCAAGTCCTGTTTCTGCTCAAACCACAGCACTGAAACCGCCCTTTTATCTCCCACAGACGACGTCAGAGCCATCCTTGACTGCAGCGAGTCAGCAGCCCTGATCCTCCTCGACCTGTCAGCGGCTTTTGACAGTCTCCGACCACCTCCTCATCCACGGCAATGCCCTCAAGCTATTACTCTCCTTTCTCACTGGGCGCACCCAGAGAATCTGCCTCCCGCTGTAAAGGTTTGTCCCCAAGAAAGAGCATCATCTGCGGCATACACCAGGGCTCCTCACTCAGCCCCACAGTGTTCAACGTCTACATGACGCTGCTGGCATCCATCGCCTGCAGCCACGGCCTCAACATCATCTCCTACGCAGACGACACCCAGCTCATACTTTCCCTCACCAAAGAACCGGACACCATCAGGGCGAACTTCAAGAACACCACAACTTACATCACCGACTGGGTGAAAGCCAACTGCCTCAAACTCAACTCCGACAAAACTGAAGTTCCCCTCTCCTTGGTACAACTCCTGGTGGCCACCCGCCCTTGGACCAGCTCCCACCACCACCACCACCACCCACACCTGCAACTTAAGTATCATCCCCTACAGAGAGCTCTCCATGAGACAACAGGTCAATTCGGTCACATACACCTGCTTTATTACCCTCAAAGCTCTGTAAGGTCTTCATAGAGATCCCAACAGACACCAGAAGAACCGTCACAAGCACTCATCACCTGACGTCTTAACTACGGAAACGCTCTCTATACAGAAACCACCCTCCTCCTCAAGCTCTTCCGAACCACCCAGAACGCTGCAGCAAGAATCCTCCTGGACCTGCCCAGACAATCCCACATCACCCCCACCGCCATAGCTTCACTGGCTCTCCATTAAGAAGAGATGCCACTTCAAACTGCTTACACACGCTTACAAAGCCCTCCACAACAAGGGACCAGAATACCTGAACAACCGTTTGACATCCCACCAGCCCCTGCTGTCAGTCTCCCTGGCTCTAGCCACCGTCCCTGCATCCATCACACCTGAGCCGGAGGACGCTCTTCTCCTACCTCAGCGCCAAGGCCAGGAACAACCTCCCCATCCACCTCCAAATCGCTACCACCCTTGCTGAATTCAGGAGCAGCCTCAAGATCTGGTTGTTGGAATAAGCCCCTCTCCATGAAGCACCTGGATGTCCCCCGCCCACCCCTCCCGGGTGATGAGGGCGCTTCTACAAATACTGATTGAGGTGTCGTCTTTCATAGTTCTTTCCTTTATCTTGTAGAGGAATAAACTTTCCTCACACTGCTTCTACCATTTTCGTCTGCTGTGTAAAATTACCCAGTTTTTACCTCTCTCCGCTACACAAATATTAAGTCCATGTGGTCATTTTATCAAGCCATGACTAATGTAATTTTCTGTTCTTAGGTTTATCTTTGACTTGTCTTTTCATATTAAAAAAGCTGCAATCTGTTATTTTTCATCTCTCTTTGCATTGGCTTTTTATTCCTCTGCATATAAAATATAAAGCTCTTTGTCTTGTTCACTGTGCCTTTGATCAATCAGGCCCCGTACTGCCAGTAGTTTCTGCATTATACTGCGAGCCATGCTGTGTGATCATTGTCTCATTGGTTCATCTTACCTCTTGTTTAAGAGATCGCATGTTCAGCTTCCTTGTAGCCAAGACCTGGCCTTTATATTCTGCACGATTTACAATTTATAGGTTTCTGGGAAGCTTTAAACACTCAAACTTCCACATGAGCTTTTCTGCTTTGAACATATAGCGGACATCTACTTTTAGAACCAGTACATCATTAAGATTTTGAAAGTGGCAACATAAAGATATTGTGCTTAGTTGAGAACATACAAAGCAGATGTAAAAATGCTCTGATGCTTACAAAGCCTTAAATCTGGTAAACTGATGCTTTCTGGAGAGTGCACTTTGGGAGGAGAAGTTTTGTCTGAGGTCCTGCAAATGGTGTTGGCCAGTTACCATACATCAAAGGTAATAATCTGAACCAACTGCAGATTCTACTACCCATTTATTATTCACAGCGGTACTAGCCAAGGCTGACACCAGATGTTTCTTATTTTTACGGTCCTTGCAACCATAAGCAGAATAAAAACATCTTACTTCTGATATTACAGAATAAAGTTTAGCCAAGACAACTTCAAATTGTCAAATGTATGTAGATGATATTTTGGAGACTCTGTATGACCTAGTCAAATCTCTTTCCTTTGTGCAACAACTGGACCATTAAAGTTTGGTTGAGGAAATCAAAATTAGAGTAGTAGCCCTTCACCAGGAAGCTAGGCTTGGTGAATTACTCACCCTTCAATGGGCCTCTCGTTCTATCATATAGTTTGGTATTCAGATTACACCCACAGTTGATCAAATGATCCTGCAAACTACCTTACAAAGCAATTTCCAAACCTGAACCATGAGTACACTCGCATGGACTAGCTCAACTCTATTAAAATAAAAGTAGTACCTAGGATTTTGTACCTTTTCCAGACAATATGATGGTCAGTGTTCCCTGTACTGCTTGAACAATTCCCAAAAGACATACTAATTTTACCTGATGTGGGATAAGCCCTGGCTAGTGCGCAACTTGCTATATGTGTACCTAGCTATGGAAAATATGGCTCATCCCAAAAGCCATTGCTATTGTCAGGCTATGTAAATAGGATTTCTTATTAAATGGGAAAAAGAACAGATCCAATAAACAATTGTCTATATCCATCAAGCCATTACAGGAAGCCCCTCTGGATAGTTCTGTGGCTTCGGAAGAGGCATCCTAACTGGGAACAATATTTTCACCGATTAGCAAAATCACCTTGATGACATGGGACAAAGCGTGTTTAAAAGGGACCTACCACCTTTACCGTGTCATTTACTTCCATTGACCACTACTCAGATTTCACCTCCTACTTGAAGAGTGACAAATCTTTGGCAAGAGACAGAACGGATTTAGAAAATTCCAGATTTGTGCAAGAATAAAGCAGTTAAGCACTTCAAGGAAGTTATGGTTAGGCTTGAGCTTCCAGAATCTGAGAGATACTGCTATTGCTAGGTACAGCAGTGGGAGTGCAGCACAGCAATCAAAGTTAAGATATAGCTCTGTCATCCGCTCTCCCTTGCGTGAATATATGATGTTACAACGCAAACAATTACAACGCATGCCTTTGCAATGCAGTTTTTACATCGCAACTACCAATACAATGCATGATTTTGCAACGCATGCCAGTACAACGCATTTTTAGAAACTACCATTACAATGCATACCATTACAACACATGCCACTACAACGCATACCATTACAATGCATAATACTTTTGGGATAACAGTGGGGTAAGTGTTGGATAGTGTAGGGGTAAAAATTACTATTCCAACTCCAGTGAGTGCAACAGTACAGTAAGTGTTGGATAGTGTAGGGGTAAAAATTACTATTCCCACTCCAGTGAGTGCAACAGTAGGCTAAGTGTTGGATAGTGTAGGGGTAAAAATTTTATCCCCATGTACTCCAAAACCCATTCCCACCCTAAAACTAAAAAATACCCATTTCTTACCTTATAATTAGGGCTCCCGGTTTTATGGTATTTATATTTTTACCATTTCCGTCTGTATTTATCCATATTTATTTTTTGCAAATTTTACCTGTATTTATCCATATTTATTTTAGGTTTTGTGAAAAAATTAATCTGAATTGTGTATATTTTTGTGTTTATTTAACTAGTTAACCCCTTCGATGCTGCGCAGATTCCGCCGCTGTGCTGACGGAATCTTGCGCGGGTGTGGTCATGACGGAATGGTTCCGTCATGAGCACAGCTCAACCGTGGGTCATGACGGAACCATTCCGTCATGAGCACCGAAGGGGTTAATGTGCACTCGTGCCTGAACGCCTGACAAGTTTCAATGATGTATACGCACTCAGGTGGTAAAATATGCACTTGGTAAGAAAATACATGAATTTTGATATCAAGGTTGTGCAAATATACTGCTGTTTAAGGCTCTTTACTAAAATCCTTTATTTTTTTTTAATCCCCTTGCCTGTCAATCCGCAAAGCTATTGGCCTGGCAGTCATGATTGACAGGATTTAGAATCACTCAAAAACAACCCAATTTCCGTTTTTATCCACATTTAAAAATAAATACAGACATGAAAATAAATGTTTTTCTGTCTGTATTTATCTGTAAAAATCCATAAAAACGGTAAACAGGGAGCCTTACTTATCATGCGTTGTAATGGCATGCGTTGTAATGGCATGCGTTGTAATGGCATGCGTTGTAATGGCATGCGTTGTAATGGCATGCGTTGTAATGGCATGCGTTGTAATGGCATGCGTTGTAATGGCATGCGTTGTAATGGCATGCGTTGTAATGGCATGCGTTGTAATGGCAGTTGTTGTAATGACTGCATTGTAAAGGTAGTGCGTTATAATTACTGCGTTGTAATGGTTGTTTCCCCCCTTGCGCTGGCCCACTTGTGTTTAACATGCGCCAGTGCTCATCTTTCCACTTTAGTTTCTATACAGTAAGGGTCCTTTTTATCAAGGGTTTGCATCACATTTGCATTACGCACCGTGGTGGATGTGAGACTCAAACCCTAAAATCCGATTTATCAAGCCACACAAGGCCACTTTGCCTTGTGCAGCAAATTTACCATCACTGGTAGACCTGGGAATGTGGCAAAAAGAAGAAATGTTTTTTTTCTCCTCGTTACTCCCTTTTTAGGTCGGACTATCCGGTCTGCCGAAGGCAGAACCGGAAGTCGGAGATTTAATGTTTTTGAGTGGCTCCTTAGCCCGCCTCTCTTTTTGCCTCTCCTCCATTGGCTGGCTTCCTAAACGGAGGCCAGCCATTGGAGGAGAGAGCCGTCCCTTCAAATAAGCTCCGTCTTTTCCAGATTCGGGGGCGTGTTCCTTGCTGTTCTTTCTACTTTCTAGCCACGCCCTTTCTCAGGCGTGTTTTTCTCTCCTCCAGCCAATGGCAAGAGGAGAGAAAAAGAAACACGCCCCCGAATCTGAAAACGCCACTGCGTTTCTCCGAGGCATTTCTGCTTCGCCTCGGAGAAAGGCAGTGATGTGCTTGTCCTCTCCCCCTGCCCCTCGGTTTGAAGGTGCTAATGAAGCCGTGCGGTGTTGTCACGCAATGAGCTTGTTTGCTGTTGTCTGGCCGTGAGGATCCATACGTGTAACCACTAAGACAGGCAGCAGCCGATGGTTCGGGATTAGAATCTCGTATGATCAAGGACACCGAAGGCCACGGAGTACAGCCCATAGTTCTTGTTTGCTTTGCTTTCTAGGATTTGTGGTCATAATTATTAATGACCTAAAACAGGCCTACAAGTCCCGGAATGCAACGTGAAAAAACCTGGACTAGCTGATCTGCTCACGCATGAACATAGGAAACATTAGAGCTCTGCACGCGCACCTCAGAGGTACCATGGCGAGGCCTCAGTGGACATTGGAAACACACCCTCTTTCAGCGGGGACACAGCCAGTGTTAGTGGCTGTAGTGGACACTGCACGGACACCCTCCCAGCAGCAGCTGTGGCGTGCCCCTCTACCAATAGGGGAAACAGCACACTATCCTTCCCTGCAGCAGCTCAACCAACCCCCAGCAGCAGCAAGGAGGCATTCTTCTCATTTCTCCAGGGCGCACGCTCCAATGATCATATAGCAGCATAGTCTCGTGCCCTGCACTTCAAAGTCTCGGGCGAGACTCCGTGTACATCCCGCGAGCGGACGGACGACGGCAGCTCAGTCAGGAATGTAAACATGCACCTCGCACCCCCCGCCACCATGGCTGCACGGGTAAATGTGACATCAAAGGGAGTTACGCGCAGATCGATGGATATCTTACATGGATGGGAAAGGAGGGTCCTGGAGTGATTAAAGGCGCAGAGAATGGGACACGATAACAAATGGATGTCAGCTGTAAAACGGTATGTTAATGTTTTCCTCCTTTTAATGACCTTTCACAGGTCTTAAATGACATCGCACAGGTTTGTGGTGTCTGTACTGTGTTGGTATGGGGGAAAAACCTTTCATGTGCCACAGATGTCCCTTTCTGTGGAGGGAGAGAGCGAGCGATAGAGAGAATAGGTCCGCTTGGATTCACAGTGTAAGACTCCAGCAGCGGCCACATATACAACAAAAGTCACAATAGATAGAAGCAAGCGACATTAAATGCCAGCTCCGTTGTGATAATAATGAACGAGATTGTTTTTGTTCTGCTGATGTCCCAGGGCAGCATCTGTTATTGATGTATACACCACAAGTGAAGGATGTGGCGTGATGGCCAGAGCTGCTTACTTTAGAATTAGAGACCCAGGTTCGAGTCTCTGCGTCCTGTCAACAGCCTGTATTTCCAGCAGACTCTTTAGTCTCCCCGTCCCTAAAATGAAGGGTTGAGTTCGAATTAAAACTGCAAAAAAAGAAGAAAGGAAGCTATACACATGATGATAGACCATTCTCCCAGGAGCACACGATGTGGGGAAGGCATGAATTGAGGATTAGAATCCCGATCCACTGATTCTCCATCTATGCCACTGCTTCACACCTTCTGCGCAATGACTTGAAAGAAAACCGAAAAATATAACGCATGCTCGTGGTTAGGCACAGTTATTTGCAATGCTATTATTGGGTAACACGGTGGTGATCGTTTTAGTGACATCTTAAGGATAACAGTCTGAGTCAGCCAGATCAAGGATTCAAACTTGTGCCATGCAGGAAGAGCTATGAAGCCAGTACTTTAATTCACTGTACGAACTTTTTTTGTATTCAAACATTTTATTGCATTATTGTCAAGGCATAGAAAAAAGAGGCAGATAAGCATTAAACAGATACAAAGTAAAGGACGCTTGCACATTACAAGGTATGATATATGGCACATTTTTGTTCGACAATTCATTACAGTACCTTGCATTAATTAGTTCCATTGTGCGTTACCTGAGATCGTTGTAGAGTGACATTGCTTTTCATGAGGTCTGGATTTGCAGGTTGCTTTAATAATAACAAAGGTGGTAGTTACAGGCCTACTATAGGAAGCACATGGGGCAACTTCAAAGATGTTGGGCTCAGGTGCGAGCTATTCAAGTATATAAGGTGATTGTAGAGTTGTGCAAGTGAGGAAGAGCTAGAGGAGAGAGAAAAGAGAGGGGGAGGTAAGGGGAGTGGAGGGGAGGGTGTGCCCCTGATTTTTAGTCAAAACTATATGGGATTCGGTGAGAGCAGGTCTGCTAGGTCCAGGGTTTTTGCATGCAGGGTTTGACCTTGCGTAGGGTCGCTGTGCTAACTTAACATGAATATACCTTCTCTGAATTGGATTGTTAATCATTGTTATGTTGTGTCATTTAGAAAGTGTACTTCAGGGTTTTAAGGGTCTCTGACCCAGCAGTATTTAACAAGCTTTGGTAAATACATTGGGCTTCGCCTAAGGGATTAATAATATGCTGTTTTTTGCTGTAAGTTGTAGCTTGCTGAATAGTTGTACAATATAAGTTACAGAACGTCTCTTAAAGTGCTATTTACAAAAAGGCAATATATTGTGCTGTTACTAGTGGTATAGTGCGGGTAAGTAATAGCAACATTTTGAAAAATGAAAGAGGAAAATAATAGAATTAATTGATGTAATAGCTATATTATGTATTTAGAGGAGTTTTGACAACTTTTGGGCTATGTGCCACTGCACTTGCTGCACCATTCACATCATGCTCCTAGTGCCTGTAAGATAACTGCACCTGTGACTGCCTGTTTCGTAGTAAAATACAGCAATATTTGGTGTTCAGAGGAGTCATGACAACATTTGGCCCCGGTGCCCCTGCACCTGCTGCACCATTCAAATCATGGCCCCATTGTCTGTAAGGTAACTGCACTTGTGACTGCTTGCTACGTAGTTAGTTATAGCAATATTTGGTGTTTAGTGGGGTCCCTAGTGCTTCTATCCCCGGTGCCACTGCACCTGCTGCACCATTCCAATCAAGCCCCTTTTACAGCAAGATAATTGTAATTGTCTGCCTGTAAAATAGTAAAATCTGCTAATGCAATAGTTATCACATATGCAAAAAAAAAGCTAATGCCAATAGAAATGACAATGCCATTTATTTAGGGATACAAAAATGATAAAAAAAATAATGAGCAAGACCAATAGCTCTACCTATAATATTGCCGAGACCATTGCATTGTAAATGCTTGTTCTCTGTGTGCTGCATTTTGCAGCACACATAGAAAGAAGAAAATGTCTCTCTGGATTGTTGCTGTGCAGGAAGGTGTACCTTCCTGCAAAAAAAATTCCTGCATGCAACACAGTCATAATTGCACCATAGTGCAAGGGTGTCTGCATTGGCGTTAAGCAGCCCATTGTGTGCCAGTGCAGGGGAAAGAAAGGACAGGAATGCACCCTATTGTAATAAATATGGTGCATTCTTGCCCTTTACCGGTAACAAAGTGCAGCAAGGTGCCACTAAATCAATGCAGCAGCTGGCATGTTTGGTCAATGAACCCTTTTTCACATTACAAATGCCGGACCAAACAGGGCTGGCTTTCTCGCTGGTGGTGCCCGTGCAAAAGTCTTTTTTGACCCCCTCCCCCATGACCTCCATGTTCACATCTCACATCTCCATAGTCCATCTTCCACATACATGTTTGTTTTATAGCACTGCTCATATCAGAGTAGGGTTTCAGAGCACTTTACATCACACACACATTATACTGGGACAGTTAATGATACTTGTAAATCCGTCAAGAGAAAATGTTACATAAGGCAATGAGGATTAAAAGGTGTAGCAATCACATCATCCATACTATTACGCAGTATACATTAAGAATGTTTGGCCTAGAAAAGCACAGACTCAGCATTTAAAATGTACCACAGTGTTTAGGGTTGGCTTCACTAATAAGAATATATTTCTATCCAAACGAACCCTTTTTTTTAAATATTAGGATAATAAAAGACGGGGGGAAAATGCATAATATTCTAACTTTATACCATGCACTTTGCATGCAACTCTTTAATGACAGTTCATGGGTAACTGTTAGAATTATAATTAATGAACTACAAGTAACAAAAGGATCTCTGTGACAAAAGCAGTAACCCACTGAGCTATACACAGAAAAGGCAGTTCTGTGATCTGCATGGTACGTGTTCTTTGCAGCAGGCATATTAACCTGCTGCACTACTTTATGATGAGCCAAAGCTGTCACTTGAAAAAACTGCAATCTCTCTCTCCAGCAGGAACATTAATCATTAAAGAGATCCTGAAATTTTTATTTTTAGCTGAAAACCTCTGGACACACAAGGAACTCTGCAGCAGGTGCTTTTAAACCCAAAAGCGATTTCTAAATTCAGTACTGCCTAAGGTCAGCGTCCGGTGCAGCTGCACCGGTTGCATCACCCTAAAAGCCGGCCTTGAGAGCACATGTATAATAGTGGAAAAAATGTTAGGACTGGAACATTTACTATCATTGGACAAGGTACAGAGAGCCCTGCGAAACTGCACTGCTCTCCAGGTGTTTTCCTTAACTGCTTCTATTTCTACAGCAGTTCCTGCCCTGCCTGCATTTTTTCTGTATACCCCTCTCCCCTGGTTAGTTCCTGTAGTTCTATTTCCTTCAGAAGCTCTTGCTTTTCCTACCTTTCTTCCCACCTATTTGCTAGCCAGTACTGATCTCTGCATGGTTCCTGTGGACGTCTCTTACATCTGCAGTTGCTATTTTCTTTACATTTTCAATTTGGGTGTGCCTTCCTCAGCAAATCCTGTTTTCATTGTCTGCACTTTCACCTCCCCTCTGTGACAGCTCTGATTTTCTTCCTACTTCCTTTCATCTCTTCCTCGCCATATACTTTTTTGTACGATTCTCTTTTCCTCGTCTCCATTCGTTTTCTCTCTTTCATCCCCATTTGCCTTTGTATGTCACCAATTTATTTTCGCCACTCTTTTGTTCAGTTAGAGAAATGGTTTTCCGAAATGACAGGGTAGTCTATTGTTGCCTTTGTTCTCCCACAAAGCTAATCATTATTTACCTGGAGAAGAACAACTTGTTAAAACAAAATTAAAAGAACTGCAAATATTTACCAACATTCCGCCTTCAAACGTTTCTCATATGCATCCTTTTCACAGAGCACAAACTCTGCCCCTTGCCAACCCGGGAACGCTTTTATTTAGAATGCGATAATTACCAGAATATTTTGTAGGCACACACGTTAAATTTTGTATGCCTCTTGCAAATATTTTATTTTGTTTTTGTAACCATAATTTCGTAGTGAGCTTGATGCGATGATCAAGTGAGAATCTGAGTGTTGGGCCCCATGCTTGCTGTTGTCAGGGCAAACATTAAGAAGTATGCCATGCCGCTTCTCTGTAGACTTTTAGCAAGGTGTGCTCTGTTTCAACAGGGCCTATAACCCCCCACAGGAAGCGTTTCCCGTCTTTCAAGGTCTCTGGAGTTTTCAGGGACTAGTCTCTTGTCATGTTAATTGACCTTTTGAGATGCTCAATCGCGCATTTGCACTTTTGTGAGTGGCCATCCTGAAGTTCTTCTCCGAATCCTGTTTTCCGTTTCCTTTCGCTCAATAACAATGGTACTAATAGATAGATTGGAGGTTCTTGTAGACATTTCTCTGTTTAGGGAATAGAACATATATTGTCGCGTGAAATGAAATTTAGTGTTTAATGTATCTATTTTGTAGTGGATTTAATAGGCCACATTTAAATTCCTATCTTTCCCAATTAAAAATGTAAAAAATCATGCGAGTCTGAAAAAAATGCATTATGTAAGTTTGTCTCAGACAATATTATTGATGTTAAGTGCACTATAAAAATTGAGCATATATATTATGAGCAATAGGCAGCAATTTGAATTTAGCCCACTTTGCCCATGCCTCACAAATAATCTGATTTGGAGACGAGCAGGGAGGTTACAGAACGAGCGGGACAATAGCATGACAGTACATATAGAACTAAACAAGCATTGGCATAGCCAATATGTCTCGCCTTTAGAACCTTATAAGTGTTTAGCCATGCAACAGTTGATGTTCTTGCACCAAGGATAATGTGCTGCATAACTAAATACTTATAAGGTTCCCAAAGCGAGACCTATTGGCTATGTCAATGCTTGTTTCCTCTTGCCTGGCTGTTGTGAATAAATAGCAAGAAAAGAGTCGAATACTCCGCTCCGAGTCTTTAATAAAATCCAGCCTTTCTGACACCAAGGCTAGGAAAATCTCAATTACAGCTAATGAGCTCAAAGTTTACGCTCCAGAATGACGCAATTTATTTCAAGACAAAATGTCACATATGGCCGGGTACCTACTGCTACTCGCCTGCTGTCTTAATTTTTGACACAGACTTTTAGTTTTGTATACAGTCAGTACCTACTACGCAGAACCTAACAAGCCACTACATCCCACACTAATCGTCGCTATATACTCACTCCATGGTGCAGTAAAATGCATACTGTGGTACATCCCTTTTAGCAGTTAATTCATGCATCACTAATATAAACATCTAAACACGCTAAACCTTATTATACAAAAAGATTCTGTTAACTGCTGCAGCTTATATTTTCTGGCGTTGACCGACAGCAAGAGATGTGGCCATGACTTTCAGCTGTTTAACGCAAAACAAAACAGTTGTACAAAAAATGCAGCTCACCCTCTTGCAAACCCTGCTCCTTCCTGGTCACATATAAAGGTGTATTTGTGGGTTGCGAATCCTTGTAATTATGTAACATTTCAGTAAAATTTCACAAAATGCAAAAACAGAATTCAAATGCTGTGTTTTAGCACAGAATGAGTACTTGCAGCCCAAAAAAGGCAAGCGCTGCAAACTGCAACCCTTCATGTAGCGATTCTTCACATTTGTTCTTTTGCGTTGGTTTTGCCGTGAATGTTGCGTAATTATGAGGCATGGTGTAATAAAATCATTTTGGGAATTTCATGTAACAAGTGTAACGTGAAATTACTGAAATTACACCAGATAACACCCACATACAGGAAACTTTGCCTGGGCCTTACACAACACCTTTCACTGACAAGATTCCAAATTTTTCACTTCGCTACCTGTCACTTACAAGGATCAGTAAATGAAACGATCATTATGAGAGACCACAAAAAAACAAACTTTTATCATTAATAATACATGAAACAAAGAGGTGCACCCATACTCCTGTGGTGATCATGATCATGCTGGTAGAAGAGGCCTTGACCAACTGACTAACTATTGACCCATATAAGCAAATAAACTGCAACAAACTATTTTTAGATTTTACTGCCTTTCGTGCTTGTACTTTCAATTGACATCCTAACAGGGTTTCATTCAGGAAACACGGTTACATAATCTTAACTAATCCCAGTGATGGTCACTCAAAAAAACAACATAAACAAATTATCTGTCGCAATCCACTTGGTTTTGTGTACACACAACTGAGGTAAAGGCCGGTCCCAGATGCTAGGATGTTCTGAATTTAGTAAACTCTAATCAGTCTGCTGCAAAATCTAGAGAATATTTTTCTTAAAATAGACTGAAACGCTGACGGTATCTAGGCATTACAGGAAATATATTTGACGACTAGTTACTTTTATCCAATTAGCAGCGATGTCTTTAACTTTTTACAAATGGATAGAGCATTAAAGTAGTCATGAATCTGTTGTCAAATTGGTCGCACTGCATTTTGACAAGAGTATCCACAGCTTTTTAATGAGACCAAGATAAAATGTGTTACAATAACACAATCTTGAGCCAAACACTGCTTTAATTAACGTGGTTCCCTCTTTCTCCAATAAAAATGGTTAGTCTGAACGATGCGATTTTTAGTCAGTGTTAATTTGATGTCCCAACAACAGCCTATAATACTGTGTTATCCCAAATGTATTTTTCCACCAAGGGAAATCGTAGGGGAAGCTAGTTGGGTCTCTTTTGGGGGCCTATAATCAATGCAGTTCAGTCCATTCAGAGCAGGCTATTTGGCGGCTATACGAGTCATGCTTCATAGTACTGACCCAATAAGGCAGAGGTTGCTAACTTAGCACCAGAAAGGCTTCCCTGCAACAGGTTTTCTAGATTTAGACACGCCAAATGTATATACATTTAATCTAAATAAGACTAGTTTAAATATTCAGTGGGTAACCAGAAAGATTTGCAGATGTGGCTTTCTGTCCTACACTCGTCATCCGTGCGATAAGGTATCCACCTAAATTTTCCCTAACTACCAAATAGATGACAATGGAGAACTAAGTAGCATACCACAGGTTGGTATCGATGAAGAGCCAACCTGTCCTTTAGAAACCAGAACCACCAATTGACTGTCTGTTTGGATGCTTTAGTCACCTTCCTTAATCAATATAGTATGGATTGGGTTGTCCACGTTATCAAACGGTAAAGACAGATCGAACACTACCACCAGCACAGTGCCACTCTTGGCCAAATTGGCTATCAGCATATTTCAACAAGCAGAAATGGCGTTTTACATACGAGTGCCTTTCAAAGAACACTTGGCACATTTTTTCTTTTATGTTGTAGTCAACAAAGAAATATGGAGAAAGCAGCATTTCTTGTCAAAAAGGGACCAAGGCAATGATGCTCCGCATAAGTTTACATTATAGATTGCCATTAAGGATACCCATGTGCACAAGAAGCAAACTGCACAAAAATATACCAGAAGCAGTAGCATATTTTTTAAGAGGACTACGATGTTATAGAACCCTTTCCATCTACCTCTTCATCACTGAAAATATCTCCACTTTTTTTTTTGCAGTTTTAAATAGGTGAACTTGACCCGAAGGTATCAGAGCGCTTTACATGAGCCCCAGTAGCATTACAGAAAAGTGCCTTCCAAAGGGCGCTTTGGACATTTTACTGATTTCTCTGAGATCGAGAAAATGAAGGTCACTTTATAAGCAGCAAGAGACAACCTATGTCGTACTTATGAACAAATTGTAATCATTGTTGCTGTTAGCATTATAAAACGGAGGAAGGCCGGCTTCTTAGATTTACTGATGACAATAAAATGTGGGTACACCCTAGCTGGGTAAGTGTAGCAAATACATACAAAACAATGCAAAGAGGTGCAACAATGTAGAAGGACTGCAACGTTTAATAAAAAGTAATACAACTGTTCAGTGAGGTTAACCCTGAGTAACCGGTCTGTCAAACGTTAGACTCTCCAGCATACCGACTAAACGTTTCATCTTTCTAAGGTAGATTAAAATCGGATCACCTCCACTTAGACAACAGCATGGCATCTAAAGGCTAACTATGGTTTGGTTAACGATTGGGGAGGGAGGAATGTGGGGCGGTCTGCTTTAGTATCAATTGCTATCTAACCGCAGCTTATATGATAAACAGTATATTGAAATGCAAAAACATGAAACATTATGGAAGCCAAGTACCCGTTAGACAATTGCTGTAACACCCCAAACCGCGTGTCAAATGCCACCACACGAAAGCGAGGGCGAGCAAATTCGTAAGGAGCAGAATTCTTTATAACCAGTGTACAAATGCGGACTTAGGGAAAGCACAGGTTAAATCCTTAATGGGTCCATTCAGCTGTTCATCCCCCCCGAGGTCGATTAAACTAATATCCAACACATAATAAATATTAACACGGCAAATAGTCTGCAGTACTGTGACAGCAAGCGCTTGGCTGCATTCACTCTTAAGTGTTTTTATTTTATTCTTGGTAGTAAGTGGAAGACCGGCCTCCTCTCCCCCAGGTGCTGAGGTTGCAGACACTTACAGTACAGCATTGGCACCAGCGTACTCCTATCAAGGGACTGTATCGCTCACCTTCCTCCAGTACCGATGGCTCCTCTGGGCTCCGCCGGAGCTCCCGGCTCAGAGCTGTCTGCCAGCAGCAGCCTCTAGCCCCGCGATGCACAAGCGTAGCTCTGTGACGGGGCAGAGAAGGGGCAAAGGGGCTAAAATGGGATGGCACGGGAGTGAAACAGCCGAAGACATAGAAAAGAGACCGAGCATGTTGAACAGCAGACTGCCATTAGACCGTAATTTGTGTATGAAGGTCGGCTATCTTGGAATATGTACGTGCCTTGTCCTGCACTGAAATGAGATGATGGTGTTGTATAATATTGGGTATCCTGTTGGGGAAAAACCGACTTTATCCCGGTGCTCGTTCTAGCTTAGGCGCTCTTTCTTATGGTGTATCAAAAGATTCCCTCAGGGAAGGAAAAGGAGGGACTCGGATCTAGAAAGCGGTCCAGAGCCCGAGTTCCTTGGTTTATAACACAATCAAAAACAAGCATTGGCCGCGCGGCCGTAAAAGTAACGCCGCGCAGCCGTAAAAGCGAAAGTCATCGTGATCGCTATCGCTCTGAAAGCGATAGTGATCACGATTGCGATGAGGCGCTAAAGCACAGTTTTCAAAGTGCTGCAGAAGGCTAGCGGTTCGCGCGTGCATGCTCTCGTAAATGCAAGCGCTAGGCCAGCCAGCAGCACTTTGAAAACTCATCTACAAAATGTCTCTCCGAGCCAGTGCATGCGCTGGGCTCGGTAAGACCTAAAAAGGGTGCTCTTGCTATTTCAATGTTTACCCAAATAGACAGAGAAAAAAACGGAGGCACTAGAAAACAATATTAATTTCCCTGAATGTGTGGGAATTAGACAGGTGTCAAGATCTAAGCACCCCATTCAATGTTATTACTGTGATGTATGGAGGTCTGGCCTGCTCCAGCAACTATACACTAACATTTACAATGTTTTAGAGGAAAAACAAAATGTAGTATACCAGCCCAACTACCCATAAGCGTGGAAGTTTCCATATTGTTGAAGTGAGGAAACCCTAGTCCTCAAAACGTTTGACGGATTCTGATGAAGAAACACTGCGAAAAGGGACACAAGAAATGGAAGGGGTGTAGAAATGGTAGAAGTGAGCTATGGTGTAAGCGGTGTCGATATTACTGAGGATTAGGCATGAGTAGAGACTAGCATGAAGAGAGTGCTATAGGCATAGACATGGGTATAGTTACTAGGACAAAGGTGGGGTAGAGGTAAATAGGATGTATGTAGTGGTAGAAATACTAGGGGATAGGTTTTAGTAACAGGGTAGAGGCAGGATTAAAATACATTAAGGTATCAGCAGGTTTAGATGTAAAGACAGGAGGTGATATTGTACAGTTTATGCAGTGAGAGAGATACTATGGAGTCCAGCTAAGTTTACTCTAAATTTGTTGTTTATAAATGTTTCAGTCCATTGTTATATTCGTAGTGAAGTATCCATTAGTTCATTCAATACCCCTTTCCTAATGCATTTTGGACCACCAAGTGGTCCTGCCTCATTTAATATTCCATTTTTGAAAAATAAATGTATTGTTGTAGGTGTGCCAGTGCCCATCAGGGACACCCACATGTTTAGTATTGGTTTAGGAGCCCCCGGCTCCCCACCTGGCATACATTGTGTGCCAGTGAGAGCCAACATCTTTTTTATTAGGTGGGTGTCAGATGCCCACACATGCACACGCATTTAAAACAATACTTATGAGCACCTTTTCATAGCAAAGTACAGTGATGAAAAACAGTGAGTTGTAAAGGTATGTTGTATTTTATTATACTAATTGTACGGGCCACTTGGTAAAGTTTGCCATTTTGGATCGTAAGCATGCTGCTCAGAAGCCATTTACCGCCTGTTCGCTGGTGGCTTTTTGGCACTTTGTACATCTTATTTTCGAATGCTTTAAGCACTTAAAGTGCTGAGGTGGGGGGGGTGGAGATCATGTGGGAGGAGACTTCTAAGTGATGGTTATTGTATTTAACACTGTCATGGGTTTAAGCATCCCAGAGTAATAGCTGTGTGTTTGTTAAGGTAATGCTTCTCCTCAGCCACAGTAGTAAGACTTTGCCCTTCTTCATGAAAGTTACGTTTTTAAACTTGAACTGACTTTGTTGGTGTAGCTTTCACTTACCCATTCCACCTTTTGATTGCTTTGTGAATATATATGTGCATTATCACAGCTCAGCAAGAAGTCCCAGAATGTAAATAAGAATGCAGACAGAACGACCATGGTCCTGGGAAACTTAAGGGCACTGCAGCAAATTCCAATCTGTCTGCACTGCAGGGCTCAAGTCTGGCAGAAAATGTCCCAGTTTATGTTAAATGGATAACCCATAGCAGCCAAATGCCAAAGTATGGCATGATGGATAAGGGATAGGAGCTCCCAACTCTCATCTACTGAGCCCCGTTCCAGCTCTAAAACTTCCCTTAGTTAAATTCTATCTACACCAGATGTCACCTCCACCAATGTATCCCTGACTATAATCCTGGGTTCCTGATCAGCCCAGATCCATCACATCAGGAACCACCTGCACTCTTTTCTAATCCGGAAAGGCTACCTTGCGACAGCCTGAGGCCTCCAAAAACATTGCTGCCATACCTTTCGGAAAAGGTCACTGCAGGGGTTTCACATCACGGGTGCGAGCAACTCATCACATTTGGAACCACCAGCAACTCCCCACTTCTGTCAGGCCGTCTTTTGTGGCCAATCTTGACGTGCTAAATGGAGGGTTGATACACTTTCACAATAACAGCATACCTCTGAAAGAGGTGCCAGAAATAGACAGCAAAGACTGCCTTTGCAGGCCACATTTAATCTTGCCAAGCTGTGCACTGAACACCACCATGTTTCATTGCATTTGACCAAGGAAAATTATTTCACACGACCATAACACCCACACCCAACTCTTGCAAACGTTCCTGTATGCCATATTAGGAGGAGGCAGAAAGAAAGAGTGTTCTCGATCTGAAGTATCTTAAATGCTGAACACTCAGTTAATTCCAACCCTAATAAGAGATGCAGTGAGACAGTCCCTAAACAGTTAAACGAATTAATACCCCAGTGAAATTTTAAAGTACGCCATTTTACTTGTACAACCAAAATATACCATCCCCAGTATGTGTAACTTATAGAAGCTATACATTGACAAGTGGGAGACTTGAAAAAGACCACCCCTCACCTAAACCTGCAATGAAACTAAGAAAGAAAGATTTTAAGGGGATAAAAACAAAAATAAATCTTTGATTACAGTCTCTGGAGTGGTCACTCTTTTAAAATAGCTAAAAGGTCTTAAAGCAGGAGAACGCTAAAAATATAGGCCACGATTGGCTTATAAATCTGAAAGTCCTGGAAGGGATGTAGCTCAGAACTAACAAAAACTACTGCAGCTTCACTCACAGACACCTTTAAAAAGCCATTCACCTTAGAAAAGTTATATATCACTTTCATATATAATTCACTCATATCAGCTGTAATTCAATTGCAATATACAATCTATCTTTCCAAGTGGAGTCCTTGGGATTGTCTGAAAAATATAGTAAATTCCATATTTTAAATTCACTATGTCAGCATGGTAATTATACAATTTCACCTATTTCTCAATATCTTAGTTGTGGTGGGAGGGTGATGATGTGTGCCAGTACAGTGGGGAAAAATAAGAAAGTGCAATAACACAAAACCATATATGTAGGAATTTTTGATACTCAGCAGGTACTACAATATCTGCCACTTATGCAGATGTGTCTTGGTGTCTCACATTGTGTGTTATTCAATGCCTCAGCGTAATGATCATAGAAGTTGCACTCTCACAATTACCTAATTATCGGGCATTATTCCCATCTCTGGGTTCACTCTGTATACCTCCCAGGATACAAGTGTCCGAGGACAGGCTCATTTATTCCCACTGCATTATACGACCAAATGTGAACACATTTTCTCAGTAGTTTCAGGACATAAACCTTAATGTGCCCAATAATGTTGGGAACGTCAAGCAATGTGGAATTTCTTCAAGGAACGTTTATGTGCCTTCACATAAGACACATTGTTTCCAGATTATCTGCTGGGCTAGTAGCGACTTTGTGGTCAGTCCTTACTCCTTATGTTCTTCTCAATTGGCTCCAAGCCAATATCCGTTATCATTTGAGCGTAAAATGAAGATTCAATTTGTGGTGTGAACTGTGTTTATGCTCGAGTCAGCTTATTTAATGGCAGAAAACTTGTATTTTAAGGGAATTGCTGCAAATTGTTATATGCAAATGTGTAATTCCTCCTGTGACACTTTCAAACAATCCTGCTCAGTACATAGTTTATCCACTAATGCAGTTGCAGACTGGATTAGAGGTTGAATTAACAAGCAGTGGGGGATATTCTCAAGGAAGTGGCCGAGAGAGGCGTTAGCCTCCTTGGCTTAACGCCTCTCACCGCCACTTCAGTAACGCGAGGCTGCACCCTATTCTCAAGAATGTGGTGCAGCCTGGCGTTTCCCCCTGCGATGGTGCTAAGTGTCACGATTTAGCACCAAAGCAGGCACCCTTGCGCCAGAGTGCAAGGGTGTCTGTGTGCAGGGAGGGTAGTTTATGTACAGGAAGGTGCCCCTTCCTGCACACAAACAATCCTAAAATACCATTTTGTAACTCATGTGTGCTGCTTCGTTCAGCACACATGAAAGTTACATATTGGCATTTTTTAAAAGGTTTGTTCATGTACATGAAGGAACACCTTCCTGTACATGAACAAACCATGGCATTTTGCTTTTTCCATGTGTGCTGCACAAGGCAGCACACATGGAAAAAGCTAAAATGAGGAGAAATAAAGCATTTCTCATTGTTTCGCCTACTTAAGACCAGGATTTTTCTACCCCATTATACTACACTCCAATGTATCTCACTCCACTCTTCCCCAATCTGTCACCCCACTCCAGTCGTAACTCTACTGCAGTCTTTCCAATTCCACTCTACCTCACTTCAATCTACTCCACTCTACCACAATATACCACGCTCCAATCCACCCAATCTCCCTCTCTCCACTGTACCCCAATCTACCACATTCCAACCCACTCTACCCCAGTCCACTTCTCTCCATACCACCACCTGCTATTTAAATCTATCCCACTCCAATCTAATCCACTCTACCCCAATTCACCCCCGCCAATATATCCCTCCCCACTCCACCCCAAACTAGTGTACTCCAATTTACCCTATCCAATATGTCCCACTCCAATCTACCCCAATCTCCTCCGCTCCAATGTACGCCACCCTTCTCAACCTACCTCACGCCAATCTATTCAACTCCACTCCAGCCTACTCTACTCCAATGTACCCCACTCCAAACTACCCAACTCCTATCTCACTCCAAACTAACCCACTCCATTCCAACCTACACCAATTCACTCCAATCTCCTCTACCATAATCTACCCAGTCTATACCACTCCAATCTACCCCACTCCAATCTTTCCCAATCCACTACACTCCACTTTTCCCCAATCTAACCCACTCCACTCCAATCTACCCTGAAATATCCCACCCTAATCTACCCACTCCACTCCAATATACCTCACCCCAATCTATCCCACCCCACTCCAATCAAACCCTGTCCACTCCAATATATCCCATTCCACTCCAATCTATCACATTATACTCCAATCTACCCCACTCCACTCCACTCTATCCCCTCCATCCCAATCTACCCCACTTCAATCTACCTCTAATCTACTCCACTCCAATCTATCCCAACTCTACCAAACTCCACACTTCTCCATTCTACCCCACACCATCCCAATCTATCCCACTGCAGTCTACCTCACATTGTCTTAATTTACCCCACCCCCTCCCAGTCTACCCCACACCACAGCACTCCAATCTATTCCAATGTACCCTCCTTTCTATGCTACTATAATCCACCCAATCTGTCCCACTCCGCTCTAATCTACTCGACTTCCCTCCAGTCTACCCCACTCCATTCCAATCTACCCCAACACACCCCACTCCACCCTTCCCCAATCCACCACACACAAGTTTACTCTACCACACTCAACTTCACTCCATACTACCACATGTCATTTAAATCTATCCCACACCAGTCCAATCCACCCAATCTGCCCCTCTCCAGTCCACTCTACCCCAACCAACCAAACTCAATTCTAGTCTACCCAATCTACCATACCCTACTTGACTCCATATTACCAAATGCCACTCAAATCTACCACATTCCAGTCCACTCAATTTACTCGACGCCACTCTACCCCAATCTACCGCATTCCATTCTACTCTAGCCAATATACCACACTCCACTTCACTCCATACTACTACATGCCACTCAAATCTGCCCCACTCCAGTCCAATCTGCCCACTCCAATCCACCCTATCTACTCCTTCTACCCTACTCCTATCTACCCCACTCCAATCTACCTCACTCCACCCCTGTCTACCATATCCCACCCCAATCTACCACACGCCACCCCAATTCAATCGGCCCCACTCCAATGTACCACGCTAATCTACCCAACTACCCCACTCTAATTTACCCCACTACATTCTACCCTAATACACCCCACTCCATTCTACCCCACTCTACCCCATTCCAATGTATGGCAGTCTACCACACTCCACTCTACTCCAATCTACCCTATTCCGCTATACCTCAATCTACCCCTCTCCTGTATACCCTACACCACCCCACTCCATGCCACTACTTTTAGTCTTGCTGAACAGCAGCCCCAGTGGTATACAACATGGCTAAAACCCATTGCCAAAGCCAATAGCTATCACATAGGTGAGACCTATTGAATTTGCCAATGCTTATTTGTAAAGCTTTATGAACAGTTTTTATACTAAGCAATTCAAATGTAATTGCATATTATGATGAAATTTGAATATATCTTTTAAGAAGTTCATTCATTTTATAAGAACATACTTCAGTTCGCTGTCTGCAAGTACGTAACCCTTGGCAAAGTGGAAGCCTAGTCACTCACTTATCTAGCCATCATCTAAAAGAACATAGTACATTGTGCATATAAATATGTAAACTGAGGACAAGCAACATAAAAAATCTGAATTCCTGGTACAGACATCTAAAATCTAACAATAGGCATTGATGCCTGTAGGTTATGTGCACAAAAATGATCAATTCAGTTTATACTGAATTACAGTGCAGTGCACCATCATTGCTTAGGTACAAATAAGGATCAAGCGGCAACCGCAAAGAATGTTGGGATTTGAAACGGACCCAAACCACTTTTAGCAATGTTCATAAAACCACTTATAATGTTTAGATACAACAATTCTAACATCAATAGCTTCATGTAAATAAATTTGTATTTTTAATTAATAGAGAAGTTTAACATGGATGAAAAATATTTGGATAAACACAAGTTATGAAGCTTTTCCTTTGAAATGTCTGTCC
>NC_140579.1:1281916934-1281927516 GCF_964204655.1 Triturus cristatus | reverse complement strand
ACACTCTCTCACTCTCACTCTCTCTCTCTCACTCTCTCTCACACTCTCTCTCACTCTCTCTCTCTCACACTCTCTCTCACTCTCTCTCTCACTCTCTCTCTCACTCTCTCTCTCACTCTCTCTCTCTCACTCTCTCTCTCACTCTCTCTCACTCTCTCTCTCTCACTCTCTCTCTCTCTCTCTCACTCTCTCTCCCTCTCTCTCCCTCTCTCTCTCTCTCTCCCTCTCTCTCTCCCTCTCCCTCCCTCTCCCTCCTCTCCCTCTCTCTCCCTCTCTCTCCCTCTCTCTCCCTCTCTCTCCCTCTCTCTCCCTCTCTCTCCCTCTCTCTCCCTCTCTCTCCCTCTCTCTCCCTCTCTCTCCCTCTCTCTCCCTCTCTCTCCCTCTCTCTCCCTCTCTCTCCCTCTCTCTCCCTCTCTCTCCCTCTCTCTCCCTCTCTCTCCCTCTCTCTCCCTCTCTCTCCCTCTCTCTCCCTCTCTCTCCCTCTCTCTCCCTCTCTCTCCCTCTCTCTCCCTCTCTCTCCCTCTCTCTCCCTCTCTCTCCCTCTCTCTCCCTCTCTCTCCCTCTCTCTCCCTCTCTCTCCCTCTCTCTCCCTCTCTCTCCCTCTCTCTCCCTCTCTCTCCCTCTCTCTCCCTCTCTCTCCCTCTCTCTCCCTCTCTCTCCCTCTCTCTCCCTCTCTCTCCCTCTCTCTCCCTCTCTCTCCCTCTCTCTCCCTCTCTCTCCCTCTCTCTCCCTCTCTCTCCCTCTCTCTCCCTCTCTCTCCCTCTCTCTCCCTCTCTCTCCCTCTCTCTCCCTCTCTCTCCCTCTCTCTCCCTCTCTCTCCCTCTCTCTCCCTCTCTCTCCCTCTCTCACTCTCTCTCACTCTCTCTCTCTCTCTCTCACTCTCTCACTCTCACTCTCATACAGTCTCTCTCTCACATACACATTCTCTCTCTCACACACTCTCACATACAGTCTCTCACATACAGTCTCTCACATACACAGTCTCTCACATACAGTCTCTCACACACTTCTCTCTCTCTCTCTCTCTCTCTCTCTCTCTCTCTCTCTCTCTCATACAGTCTCTCTCACATACACATTCTCTCACTCTCTCACATACACAGTCTCTCACACACTTCTCTCTCTCACTCTCTCTCTCTCACACACACGCACTCTCACACACACTTCTCTCTCACACACGCACACTCTCACTCTCTCACACTCACTCTCTCTCACACTCTCACTCTCTCTCACTCTCTCACACACTCACTCTCTCACTCTCACTCTCACATTCTAAATCTCTCTCGTCCACAGGTTCAGAGCCCCATCCCTGTGAGTGCACAACCCCACTAGCCCATGCCGTGTTGCCAGTTCAGTTGCACATGCAGTGACTGCACAGGTTGCCACTTCCCGAATGACTTCTTGAGTCTATGCAGTGGTCCCTCGCAGCCATGTCTCCATTTCCAGTGGTAATTACTTTCAAGACCAATGCCATTGCGATTTACTTTTCTTCATCTGTCCATTAACTGAGTTGACACCTTCATCCTATCAGCAGGACGAAACGCCGGCACAGAAGGTGCAGAGATCCGATTTCTACATTGAAACGCCTCCACTCAATTTCTCACTGACATGCAGTTTTTCTGATAAAAACTAAATAGTGTACAAACAATGTTTGGAAATAGTTTCTGCACATATGTTTCATTTGCACTTCACCAAGTAAAGTTTTCTGATTTGTTTTGCTTCGGTTTAACTCTTTGCATCACACTCCTTAATAACAAAACAAATGTGCTTTCATAATTCCTGATATATTTTGCATTTGTAATATTTATATACAGGCTATTTAATGACGTGTTGTGTTCGAGAAAAAAACTGGCATTTTCAGACAGCTCACTTGACAAAAACCTTTAACTGTAGTAAGAGAGAGGAAAATAAACTCAATTTTCAAAGCCGTAATTAGTAAACAAGCATTGGCATAGCCAATAGGTCTCGCCTTTGGGACCTTATAAGTGTTCAGCCATGCAACACTTGATGTTGTTGCACCAAGGATAATGTGCTGCATAACTAAATACTTCTAAGGTCCCAAAAGCGAGACCTATTGGCTATGCCAATGCTTGTTATCCTTTTGCATTCAGTCTATGGGAATGCATCGGTTTACTTGCTCTCTTCTTATGTGTGCTGCTTCCCAAAAAAGCCAAAATGGCCACTGAGTAATATAGGATGTGTATATACATATATATAAAAATCCAAATTACGTCAAGAAATGGTATTTAGGATGAAAAAAGAGAAAATCAAAGAACGAAAAACTCATACATTTTTCTGTGATAAAACGAATTATGAGGTGGGCCAAATTTTCACCTTTTCAAAGAAATACAAAGCCCTAAGAGCCAATAAAGACAGGAAAATAGGAGCAAACAAATCAGGCACGAAAGTAATGAGTGAGATATTCCGGTACTTCATCAGACCTTAGTTCAGTTCCTGATAGTGACTCAGATAGGGATTCAGCAACCAACCATGGTGGACAAAAACGTACGCTTGATGAGGAACTGGGTTTTTTATGCGAGGACAGGCAACAAACCCTTCGCCCTCGTATACCAAAAAACAATTACGGCCCACCAAAAACAGCAAGTGAAAACAACGACGTAAGGCAAACCGAGCAAGGAATAACTCGAAAGAAACGAGGCGGATGGAGGAGAGGCAAATTAATGAAATGAAAACCATCAATAAAACAATTGTCAATCTATCTGAGGTAAAATTGAGTGACCATAAAAAAAATACTGAATTTAGGTCTTGCGTATTGTCCAACAAATAGTTTCAACTATGTAAAAACAAGATTAGATATTTTTAAAAGTACTCGAATTAAAACTTAAAGTATCACTTGCTGAACAAAAAACATGTCCCATCAATGGACGGGGTGTTAACATCTACTCAACCAGAGCTATCTTTTCTGAATGACATGCAGGAATTATGGGACCCTGAACAAGAAACCAACAGTCAAGATAACAAATTATCTATCCCTGCACAAAATCCAACTGGCGACTTAGCAAGACATGACAAAAATACGCAGATTCCACGTCCTCTGACACATTTCAAACCAAAGTCGACTTTTAACCCTGTGATGTTACGTGACTCGATTGACCTGTTTCACGATCAAGTAACAAATCAACTGAAAGATCTGAATGTCAAAACACAGAGGAATTCAAGTACAATAAGGAGCAACATGATTATAATACCTTTAATGTTGAAACTTAAAGAGAACAATAAAATAGTCATTCGTGCCTCTGACAAAGGTGGAAATATTGTTCTAATGTCTAAAGATAAATATTCCAAAGAAGCCCACAAACAACTGAATGATAGATCATGCTACACTAAATACAGTGGATCTGAATTGAAAGCAATGTATGCAACCTTTAGTAAAAAAATTATCGACATGGAAATCTAGCAGCCTTATTTCAGGACAAGAATATAAATTCCTAAAAAACAATCATCCAGTGGTACCCACGACTTATTTTTTACCCAAGCTTCACAAGGACTCTGGAAAAACCCCCTGGCAGACCTATAATATCTGCAAGGAATGGGTGTCTTGAGCATACATCACAATATATAAATTTATTTTTACAGAATCTGGTCAAAGCTCTACCATGGTATCTAAGTGATACCAGTGACTTCTTGAGGAAAAATCAAGGGTCTTGAATGGAAGAATGGCTATCACTTTATCGCACTTGACGTGGTCTCACTATATACAAGTATACAACACACTGATGGTCTGAGAGCACTTGATTTTTTTTTTGGACAAAAGATTGGGTACTACAAGTGAACACAAGAAAATGCTCCTAGAAATTATTGCATTTTGCCTTAAACAACGTATTCATGTTTAACAATTTACTCTATAGACAAACAAGGGGAGTTGCGATGGGGGCCAGCTTCTCTCCCAGCTATGCATGTTTGCACATGGGCTGGTGGGAGGAGCTGGTCCTCATGACGGAACACCGTGAGAAGGTAAATTCTCATGTCAAATTATGTCCGCGCTTTATCGATTTGTTTATTATATGGGATGGCAATAAGGAGGTGGCTCAGGAATTTGTACGAGCTATAAATGTGAACGATCTGAATTTACACTTTACTGCAGATATCAACAGTTCCACAGTGAGTTTTCTAGATACAGAGATATATGTAGAGGATAACAAAATAATTAATAAATTATTTCGTAAAAAAACTGCTGGAAACTACATTACACGCAAGTAGTTCCCATGTGAGACACCTAATAACTAGTATCCCCTATGGTGAAATGCTTCGGCTGAGGTGTATTCACAGTATGGAAAGTGATCTTATACAAGCACAGAATGAAAGTAAATTGAGGTTTAGAGAATGGGGTTACTCGGAACAAACCATTAATAATGCAATCAATAAGTCTATGCGCAGAAGCAGACATGAATTACTGTTGAGAAAAAGAGTAGAACTGAAACCAGTCATGACAGAGCATTAATGCAAACTGATGATACAAAGAAGAAATTTAGAATCATAATACAACATAGCCAACAACGCAGAAAGATCGAATCTATAATATTTCGTAGCTGGCCCATGGTTCTCAGTTACCTAGTAATTGGCTCTAAGATACCTAAAAGACCATCTATAACTTACAGTAGGAGTCACTCAATGAGAGATGACCTAGTTAAAACAAGTCCTGAAACTATAGAATCTACTAATTGGCTACAAACTCACACTGGCTTTTTTAAATGTAAAACATGTAAGGCATGCATCCAGGGAGAGAACAGAACATTTTACACTACTCCCTTTAGTGAGAAACACAAAATATCTAAATTACTTACATGTAAAACAGAGTTTGCAATTTATGTATTATCATGCCCGTGCAACCTACTTTATGTAGGAATCACCAAGCTTCGGGTACATAAACAAATCTTACAGCATTTAAGGGCAATAAATAATCAGGATAATACATATCCGGTGGCACGTCATTTTAAAGCCAAGCATGAGTCAAGGAATAGGGAGCTCAGGTAATTTGTCATAGATTCAATTCCAGCAAGTAGAAGAGGTGGTAACAGGGAACACAGGTTACGGCAGTTAGAAACGAGTTATATCTTGGATTTTAATACAAAACATCCGTCGGGTCTAAATGTGACAGAAGATCTCGTTACATGTCTATAGATTTCCTAAAAATTGTTGATCTATTGATAATTTAAAATTTACAGATTTTAGAACATCTTGAATTTAATATTTTATGAGATTTTATTAATTGTGAGTTTTAGGTGTATTTATGGATTATTTATTGACATTTTAGTGGTTCTTTTATACATATTTATTGCATATATGAATATTTAAGCAGATTTTTATCTATTTTGGATTGCATTTATGTTGCTTATAAGATATTTATCACGTGTATTCATTTATGTGGACGGGGACTAGAGAATGTTGTGTTCTATGTTTACATCTCACATTCCATTTCTTCAAAAAACAAATTCAAAATATATTCATAAATTATAAATATACTAAATATGGTAAATGATCCACAAGGACAATGCGAAAGAACAAGAAAACACTATAGATTCTGGTATTTAAACTGTTATTATGTTGTGTTGCATACAATTGGAGTAGGCATTTAGTGAAAACCGCCATAGCAATCATGATTACCATTTGCGTAAAGAAAGATTTAAAAAAAAGAAAAATAGTTACTGGGGCTCCAGTAATGGATCTATAAACAGGCATTGGAATGCCGATGATACGATTTGTTTACACAATCTTTGGGAATTTTTGGCACCATATATGAATATAAAATAGTAAATTGGTCCAATGATTATTATTTGTATATTTTATAACAGCTTAGTTTGGACATATTTTGCGTTTGCACTTTGAAAAGTTAATTTTACTATATTACGGTTTGGCACAACTATATATATGCAAGCATGACTTTTGTCCTTTCAACCGATCTAATTTTTTGACATAATTGTCTTATTAAATCGCTTTTAAGGAATTGATGACCATTTAGCTTTATTTGCATCTCCATCTAAGCCGGACTCGTGATGTTTTAGCCTTGAGTCTGTTTTCTATGTTATTTAATGCTTGAATTACATGTGCCAATCGTTATGCTTGTTAAATTGCACAATATAAACCAATAGGAGATACCTGACGGTGTCATGTGATCAAGGCCCTCGGACGGGCTGAAACGCATTATGGCGGCATTTTTGCAGAATTAATAAATGAATTTGCACTTAACTGTGGTCCGTATCCATTTTCTGCAAGGAGATACAAACGGAGTTCTTTGAATATATATATATATTGCGTGGTAATCAATGAACTATCATGTTGGGGCCGAATTGTCTAATGCATTAGAATGCATGAGCGTGATGATGCAGGTGCGCCCTTGCGGCATTGTGATGGAGTCTAATGTTGGGATTTTCTTCCAGCGATTCTTAGCAAACCTCATTCACAAAACTAAAAAGTCCGCTAGTACCTTTCAAAAGCTCAACGCATTGGCTTTACCAATGCTTTTTAGGTAGGATCTAATTGCATGCAAGCAGTTATTTGTATATTATGTTAGTGGATCCAGGAGTTGGCTTTTTCTTGATATTTTGTTACCGTTCATTCACTGCGACCTTTTCCTGGTTAAACTTCTGTTTGGAAGCTAGTTAGAGGTGGTGGTAGCCTTTACTAAATCGTTGATCTCGTGTGATTACTTCGTACACGGGAGACCTTTTTGGTCTCCCGTCTCGTCATCATCGATATGACTCGCAGACCTTTTTATGGTTTTGCTTCTTGGGATATGAGGCTCTTTACTGTTGCCACACACACCGCATCACACAAGCTGTTGGATGGTAGATGTAATCCTCGATTGGTTCATGAAAGCCTTTAAGGAATGAAAGTAGACGGAAGTCATTAAACGAAATGCCGACAAAGGAGAGTAGCTCACCTTTGTTCAAATGTCAACATTCAGATAACTTAGGTTAGTAAACCTGCTGCATCCGAAAAGTGCGCCTTGATTTCTTATAAATTCAAGTAGTCTTTGAACTTTTTTCCGTTGCAAGCTGTGATGTTTTCCATGTCTTGGATATTAAAGTTGGCAAATCAGTATTAGAAATATCCGCTGTCACGCTTTGCCATCACCTCATTGTAGAGCTGGGTCCTTTTTAGGTCTCGCTGAGCCCAGCGCATGCGCTGGCTCGGAGAGACATTTGGAAGTGAGTTTTCAAAGTGCTGCTGGCTGGCCTAGCGCATGCGTTCACGCGCCAGCAGTACTTTGAAAACTTGTGCCTTACCGCGTCATTGCGATCACTTTCGCTTTCAGAGCGATCGCGATGACTTTAGCTTTTACGGCCTTTTTTTGTAGCCAGAAATCCGTATATTTCAGCGCTTTACATGAATATGCAAAGCAACCCTTTGACTGCAACAAAGTGCGCTGGCGCACTTTTTAACTGGGGGTCGTTAAATATAGACGTGTGCGGAAGGTTGAGTGCTTTGTTCTTGTGGTCTCGCTGCTGTTTTCTAAAAGTAAACAATGAATCCACCCATTGACTCCGAATCCAACCTGGCTGCAGGCGCCGGTTGTGGGTCGGTACTTCCTGTTCCGTTTACGGGGTAAGAGGTGCATGCGCGGATGGAGGAGGAGAGTTGTGCAATGTATGCAGCAATATTGTCTCACCTGGCAGGCTGCACTAATTACTAGACAAGCGTCACATGGGCAAATGGCCCAGGTTACCGTTGGCACACCCGATCGACGTCCCTGCTCTTGTTAACAAGGCATCTAGGGCATTGGGGCTGGCGTACAGAAATTTCCTTTCAGCCCATAGAAAAATCCCATCCCTAGGGGAGGTTGTTTTGCACTGCATCACATGGTCCCTCCCGCTTACTCAGTTTCACTATTATTAATTTCTTTATTGCCGCCATTCTTGTTTCCACATACACAACCACACACATACACAACCACACACACACAACCACCACACTCACAACCACACACAGACCCACACCCACCCAGAACCCACACCCCCACCAACCACACCCCCCAACCACACAACCCCACACCCACCCACCCACCGTCCCTCCCTCCCACCCCAACCAACCCCCCCCCAACACCGTACACCACCCACATACAGCCACACACACACACACACACCCCCACACACACACACACCCCCACACACACACACCCCCACACACACACCCCCACACACACACCCCCACACACACACCCCAACACCACCCCCACCCCTACACCTACACCCGCACCCCCCCACATACCCACCTACAACCGCACCCCCAACACACCCACCCACACCTACACCCGCACCCCCCACACACCCACCCACCCACACCTACACCCGCACCCCCCACACACCCACACCCGCACCCCCCACACACACCCACACCCGCACCCCCCACACACACCCACACCCGCACCCCCCACACACACACCCGCACCCCCCACACACACACACACCCACACCTACACCCGCACCCCCCCACACACGCACACCCACACCTACACCCGCACACCCCACACGCACACCCACACCTACACCCGCACACCCACACCCGCACACCCCACACACACACACACACACACACCCACACCCCCCACACACACACCCACCCACACACACACCCACACAACCCCAGAAGTGTGGCTCACTGGTTAGAGTAGGCAGACCTGGAAGCAGAGGTCAGCCCGGGACTAGGGTTCAATTCCCGGCTCGGCTGGGTCTTGAGTCCATAAATTGTCCATGGACTCGATAATTCTCGCTCCAGTGCATACTCGATTCATGGGTTCACACTCTGTGACTCTGGGCAATAGCTTGCTTAATCTCCATAATGGCCCCTCGCGGCGGGATGCCTGGATTTCACCTTGTGGATGCCCTGCTGGGTTATCTCACAGGGGAATACCAGGACGGGTTCCCTAAGCAAGCGCTTAGAGACCGGTTGGTGATTTGCGCTGTACAAATATCTGCACACACACATCCGAGCCCGCACACCCCCCCACACCCACACCCAACCGCATCCCCCCAACCACGCCCCCAACCACGCCCCCAACCACGCCCCCAACCACGCCCCCAACCACGCCCCCAACCACGCCCCCAACCACGCCCCCAACCACGCCCCCAACCACGCCCCAACCACGCCCCCAACCACGCCCCCAACCACGCCCCCAACCACGCCCCCAACCACGCCCCCAACCACGCCCCCAACCACAAACCCAAACCCACACCCACACCCACACCCAACCCCACACCCACACCCAACACACTGTTAGAAATGGGGGTCTGGTTGGCAGTGGATGGCTACTGTCCAAGCAGGGACCCTTCTTTCTAAGTCAGAGTGAAGGGCTGCACCCCCTTGACAACCCCTGCTCCACCCTGTGGTAACGTAGCACGAGCAGGTAGGCTAATCTCAAGAGGCAGTGTGTAAAGCGTTGATGATCATACACAGCAAATACAGTGAGGAACACTACAAAGGGACACAACACAGGTAGTTATCAAAAAATAGTTATCTTTATATAGAGGCTTATCACAAGACCAAATAACGAGGAAACCACAATAATGCTCCAATAAATAGTTCTCTCTGGATGCTGCAAAAATAGTTCCAATGGGGAAGGTAAAGCTCAGTTCAGGGCAATGGTCTCTGCGACCCTTCTACTCACATTTCTGAGATGTTGACAAATAATCCACAAGAAATGTCTCTCGGCGGGTTAGCGATGTTTTTCCTCACGCTCTGGTCACGGCCACTCGTTAACAGGGGTTAGCGACGATTTTCTTTACGCTCAGCCGCTGTAGCGAAGATTTTCTGGCCGCAAACGTGTGGGGCGATGATCATGCCAGCGAGCCTTCAGCGGCAGCGATGCGACGATTTTCTTTACGCTCTGTAGGTGTAGCGATGACTTTGAGGCATTAGCAATCATTTTGAGGCTTTAGCGACGAAATGAAGTCTACTGGTCCTGAGACTTCAGTCAGGGGGCTAGCTCTCTCTCTAGCCCTTGGGTGATTGCAGGTTCAAAATTAAAAAGTTCTCTTACAGCTCCTTTTCCCAGTCCAATGAAAACTACTGCAGGCCAATCCAGGGAACAGCACACAACACCAGGACAGTCCTCTCCTGCAGCTTTCCTCAGTTCCACGGACAGAGGTTGGTCTTGAAATCCAGGGGCAATACAAATTGTAGGTGTTTCAGCACAGATATTTATACCCCAAAATGTCTTTGTTCTAAAGAGTCACAAATCACTGAACCCAGCCAGAACCAGTTCTGCTCAGTCCTGGAGCACTTTGTTTACCAGGCTGCTTCTTTCCTTTCAGGGTGCAGGGCAGAGACCTCAGACGCACCACAGGAGGTGAAGCCACCATTGTGGAGGGAAGGCACAGCCTTATTCAGGTCCCGGGTGCATCTCCTCCCACCCATCTAGATGCAGATCTCTCCATTCACCACTGGGACACCTCACCCTGTCTCCTGGAATTACCCAGCCCTGTCACTCCAAACCGTGACAGCCAATACACAACAGCAGAGCACACTGGAAGGCTTAGGCAAGAAAATACCTACTTTCTAAAAGTGGTATTTTCAAACACAGAATATAAAAATAACCTTTACTAAAAGATACATTTTAACCCCTTCA
>NC_140579.1:1281844434-1281909434 GCF_964204655.1 Triturus cristatus | reverse complement strand
GGATGCAGCGCGCCCCCCGCGTCTCCCTGCGGGGGCGAGCCCGGCTAGGCGCACCCTCCCGGCCTCTCTCGGCATCCAGCTTGTGAGGCGGCCCCCCCGTTTGGGGCTGGGCCCGATCTGTGCTCCTGCTCCGGCCCTGGCTCTCCACCGCCGCGTGGGCCCCGTTAGCGCCGCCTCTGGAGATCGGGGCCTGTCTGCTGCTGCAGCCTACTCGGCCTGGCCCCTCTTCCTGCGCTGTGGACTGGTCCGGGCCTGGATTTGAAGTGGTTGCCCTGTTGCCTTTGCCTCTTGTGCCTCTGCTGACTCCCTGCCCCGGCTGCTGTTCCTCGTTCTCCTGCCATCGGAGTATAGCGCCGCTCTGCACACCCTTCCTGCTCCGGCCTGAGGGCAGGTGCGGCATCTGTGCTCCCCCAGAGAGTTCACACCAGAGTTCCCTTTCAAGTGGGTGTCCGGCCCCACCCGCTATTTGCGTATCTGGCTCAGTAGGGAATTGGACGACCTCTGGAGGACAAACTTTGGGCGCGCGGTTGACTGACTCGAAACCAAAATCCCGCATTGGAATAGTCTCCCACTGTCGCTTGTGGGCGCATTGCAATAGCGAAAATGGTGGTCCGCCCGAAATTTCTTTATCTTTTCCTGAATGTTCCCATTCCTCTTACCGCCCACTTCTTCTGTTGGCTTCGTTCCCATCTCATCTCCCTTGTCTGGGCCGGCAAGCAGCCCCGGATTGCCTACGATATCACCCTTCCCATGTCCATGGGCGCTCCAGGTTTCAAACTGTATGCCTTCAGCGCCCAGGCTAGTTTTTTACACTTTTGGGTCCACCCCGCTCCTTACCAGCCGCACATCGCTGTCGAGGCCGACCTCGCGGCCCCATGGCCATTGTCCACTGCCCTGTTAGCACCGATCCGCTGCTCTTGTGGGCAAGTAGACACAGTAGAGACCCTGCGCTGGCCCTGGCAGGGGCTATGCCGTCTTTCTAATGTCCCCGTGCTGTCGGCTAAGCACGTGCCAATCCTGCTTCATCCCGCCTTCCCTCCTTTGCTGCAGACGGGCATGTCCAAACACTCAACGCGCCTGGGCCTGAAGACACTGGCAGATCTCTACCCTGGAGACGCCTTCTACTCTATCCCAGCCTCCTCTGGGCAGCTGGAGACTTCGCTTTTCTACCAGCTTTGTGCCATCTGCAGGGAGATCCACCCCACATACCCCCGCCCGCGTTGCCCGCCCTGGACTTCATATATACATCCCCCGCCCCCTGGTGACCAAAATATGCCTTAACCCTGTCGACCTCCTCCATCTCCACGAGCGCGCCTGGGAGACATGGGGCGCAGAACTCGGAGTGGACATTCCCCAGGCTGACTGGCTTTACTGCTGCAATCAGACTAAGAAACTGTCCCCTAACTATCATCTCCGCCTGATGCACTTGAAACACTTACACAGACTCTATCGCTCCCCCGTTCAGCTACACAAGGCGGGCCTCAAACCCAATGACCACTGCATGCGTTGCTCTGCCCCCACAGCGGATTTCACCCACCTCGCCTGGCTGTGCCCTGCCGTGTCCGCCTTCTGGCAGGAGGTCTGCGCTGCCATCTCCGAGTTTACCCACACCCAGGTCGCCCCTGCTGTGTCTGCTAGGATTTGTCAAGTTCTGCCCGGATGCTACCTGCCGCTTGACTGCTATGCTGCTGGTCCTCGCGCGACGCAGGGTGGCTATGTGCTGGGGCCGTAGCTGTCCTGGTTCGTAGGGTAGCTCCCTTTCCCTTCTCACCTGTGTGCCTGGGTGCGCATGATCCTTAGCTCATGCGGAACAGAGTATCCTCACTTCCGGGTTGCTGGGGTTGACGGTCCAGCTCCCATTGCCGGGAACCGTTGTGACGTCACTAGCGCTTCTGGGGGAATCCACATAACATCAGCGGTTTCCCCCAGGATCGGCGCTTCGTATTGACGCCCGAGCCGACCTGACATTCCAGGACACTGATGGTAACCCGGAGTTGCGCGGGAGTGCTGCTCTTTTCCATTTTTTGTTCGTGCCCCATTTGCCTTTGCCATTAGCGCAGGAGTGCTTACTCACTCGCTTGCTTTGCCCCCATTGACCTTGCCATTAGCGCAGGAGCGCTTACTCGCTTGCTTTGCCCCCCTTGACCTTGCCATTGGCGCAGGAGCGCTTACTCGCTTGCTTTGCCCCCTGTTACTTTACTATTATCGCAGGAGCGCTTGCTAGTGTGTATCTTGCAGACTTGCCTCGCCGCTCAGGTATGCTTGCCGTGAACTTGTCCTTACTTTGCTATGCCGCGCTGGAGAGCTTATTTTGGGTTCTTTCTTACGTTGAGCAGGAGCGCTTTGATTCTTCTTTTCAAGGATGGCTACAGACTTATGATGTCCAGATATGAGGTAACCTCTAACTTCCGCATGAGTACGTTGGTGATTGGAAGAAAGGTGTGTCTGGTCTAGTTGTAATGGGTCTTCCCTTGCCTTCCTGTCCAGGTGGTGTCCATGGTCATTCCAAAAGAGGGACGTCATCTACTGGCCTTTTCTGACATCATCCTGCCATTTCTTAACTACCTTTCCCATTTCCATCTTCATCCTGGTTTGTTATAAGTTTCTGGATAAGGTGGGCGTGTGGGCGATAGCTCATGTCGTCACTGCGAGATCTCTCCGCAAGGAACAGGTAACACTTGTGGGGTATCCAACAGTAGGCCTGCGCCCAAGTTCACTCACTGGTTGGAAGACTCCTCGAGATGCCGGACCCTTCTCTCCGAGTTCTGGGAGCTCATGCCCACATGGTCCTGCCCCCCTGACATATGGGTCCCCCCTTGTCACATACCTTCAATCCTGCCCCGGGCCTAGCCGGTCTGCCTCTCCTGTGCTCCCCGCCGGCACTTCGCCCGCGGCAGCCACCGGTGCTGGTCAGTAACTGCTCTTCCTTAGGTCCACCCCCTCCTTTCTCTGGGTCAGTCCGGCCTCCTCTCTCATGGGGCAGTTACTGCCTCCTGTTCCTTACCCCTCCTCCCCTGCTCTTTGCTGTGATGTTCGGGTCGCTAGTTCCCCCAGGGTGGGGTTGCCAGCCTTCTGATTGTGCCCTGAAACCTGCCTTATGAGTTATGCCGTTACGAATTCCTGCACTTAATGTATCTTTTTCGTGTGTAAGCAGCAACTTACGTGTACAAAGACTTGAATTTATGTCTGCAGTGTACCATGTCTGTGTAATTGCAGCAATAAAGGTTTTTTGAAATTTTTTTTACAAAAAAGTGCGCGGCCGCTATTAAAGTAAAACAGCTGCATGGGGCACTTTAAAAAAAAAAAAAAAAAAAAACCTTTGTCAACTTGACAAACGGATGCTTTTTTTTGTAAAAGAGCCCCATACGGTGCTTTCACTTTAATGGCAGCGGCGCCCCTTTCTTTAGACGTAGCTGTTTTAAACAAAGGGGCTTGGCTGACATCAAATTCAAAGCGCTGTTACAAAAAAAATCTGCAATGCAATAGGTCTCGCATTTGCGAGAGTTAAAGCTATTATAATCTATAATGCCAACAGCTCAAACTCGAAAGTGCGAGACCTATTGCATTGTATATGCGTGTTGTCTGCCCCCAGCCGTTGAGTGCAAAGGGTGTGACTGTGTCCAATGATCCACCTTTGAGCAACAAATTGCCTGTGTCGTGGTTTAGAGCAGTAGACTCCAGTAAGCCGTTCGCCTCTAACTCCAGGCAGTCTTAGTTAATATTTGTTTTCGTTGATTTTACACGAGAAAAGAAAGGTGTGATTGCCGCCCATCACTACTTCTTCACTAGACTACAATCTGTGGCAAAAAACCATCACTCACAGTAGTGCTAGCCCGCCAGGACCACACCCCATGTGCTGACCACTGTAGTTTGCTTGAAACTCAAATGTTTGACATACCATGGATGCTGACACTCTGGAAAAGTATTTGTGTCCACCCAAATAGCGGAGGCAAAAGCCAAACAGTAATTGAAAAAAGCCCTTATTTGGGAGCATTGGAAGCAGGTTCTTGCAAGGTTGCAAAGATGTGTGGCTGTTTCCACCATGACAGTTTGTGCTTCTAAGTACTTCATCTCTTGGGTCTACTCTTAGCCTTCTAAAACCAATAACAGAATGCTTGGAGGCACTACTAGGTATGTGAAGCAGAAATGGAGAGAGAGAGAGTAACTAGAGTGTGTAGTGTTTGTGCAGTCAAAAGACAGGAAGACTATTTGGTTCTACTGTGCACCACCTGCCATTATGTAAATATCTACTATGTGGTTCTTAAAATATGAGTGTAGAATTGTATTAATATCAGATCCTATGGATAAAAAAGGATATGGTTAATTATGCCTGTCAAATGTACTTTTTTGTCTGTTCCTAAGACAGACTTGAGTATAAGGTTGGCAACTTTAAATTTGTATTTAAGGATGTAATTTTAAGAGCTATTTTTCTAACATGCAGAATATGAAGTTCAGAATACTGCTGTAAATTGGCAGTTCACTTCTGCATGGAGCAGTAAGTTGAAACTTGCTTTGATGTGTTGCCTGGTTGTACCCATCTACAAAGGACTGTTACAGGTGAAATCTAAATGTTGATCAGTCAATAACAGCAAAGGAGTTGGTCTTTGCAAGGGCAATACAAAAACCTGTATTGTTTCAATCAAAATTCCGTCTTGATTTTGTGTGCAAAAGCAAACTGGTACATAAAAGAATTTAATTTCCACTTTTTGCTTGCATTGGACACATGCCTTACTCTTCAATGTATTTTGAGTTAAGAAGCTGCGCCAGCTAATCAAACACTGGTATTTTCCCACACAGATAGTATTCAACTGTCTTGAGCACAACATTTTGGGACAGTAGTTTAGAGAGGTTGAAGTTTAGAGTCTGGGTATAGGCCTGTGAATGACATGCTTTGTAGGTTGCCCTTGCCTAATAGCAAATATCAGACTTGTCAGAGCACATTGATGTCATAGTGGCCCAGTGTACTAGTTAAGTCTGCTGCATTTATGCATGGAAAACTGTGTGGTGTTCTAGATTTTTTACTTGTAGCCTAAGAGTGCTTCTTAGGGCGGTAAGATGGCAGACGGATCTGTTGTAAGGAGACTGTGAGGGGCTGTTATTGCGGGGAATTTGTAACTTAAAACTTGCCCTAATCGGGATAACCTTGATCAAGGGACTGGACTTTTTGCCTGCATCTGCCTTTAAGAGAGTACATGATAGATTTCCTTGTATGAGAAGATACAATATGCTTGAAGTTAGAGAAGGGTGGCCTCAATCTGCACTCTGCTGAGTGATGCAGATTGCATTGTCCTTGTGGGGAAGTGTTCCATTGATTGCTTAGTGTATTGGGTCTGCTCTGCCAACATCTGTGCTATGCCTGTTGGGCTGAATTAACCATTTATCAACAAAAGATCAATAAATTGAGTTTCTTCAAACTGAGATTGTTATTTCTAGTGGCAAAACTAAAGTAGCTATTATAAATTGTTATTATGGTTCAGTATCTTGATTCACGCCTGAAAACTACTTTTAGGTTAAAAACCTTGCAGCATAAGTTCAAAATGAGTCTACCTACCTGAGATTTTCCTGGAGTGGCCATAGTAAGACCCGTGGATTTGATCGAAGGTATTGGGAAATGAGTCTGACAAAACGGAGAACTTGCTTCACCTTCTTCTTCCTTGAAAACAAACTGCCCTTCAGATTCATCTGACATGAAATGGCGAAGGATTGCTATTACAAGGGCCTTGGCCAAGAACTCCAACTTGAAAGGTAGTTGCAGTTGTGCAGCTCCTCGAGGCGATGGGGGCAGAATTTCCAGATTTCAGCAAGAATATAATTGGTTAGTGATTGAGGTACTAACTGGCAAGAATTCACATGTCAGATAATTTACTGCTATGCTAAAAAGTAAGCACATACTAAACGTTTTGCAAATTAATATATCATCTTCAAGTCATAAAGGTAGATAAATCGAACATCTGACAAAAAGTAAACACAAATGTCACTGTCGTTTATGGGGGCGAAAAATCTGCCTTATTCAGAAGCGTTCGGAGAAAAAAATAATTGGAACTTGGTGCTGTCAACATGTTTACTTCAAGAATAGGGCTCCCCGTTTTATGGTATTTATTTTTGTCATTTCCGTCTGTATTTATCCATATTTATTTTTTGGGCATTTTGTTCTGTATTTATCCACATTTATTTTCGCTACAAGCAAAAGACGACACTACAGCTAGTATTTTTCCACATTTATTTAACCCCTTCAGTGCCCATGACGAGCTGGACTCGTCATGGGCTGCGGTGGCGCTGTGCCCATGACGAGTCCAGCTCGTCATGAACTCCGCCCGCTAATGCAAGGCGCGGCACTGGGCGGGGAAAGGGGCGGTCATGCAAGGGGTTAAATTGACCATGCACAGATGCGCTCGGTTGTTATTGGTCAACACAATACATTTATCTGAAAACTTTGCCATTGTAGTACAAGCACATGTGCATTTCAAGAGACTTTGAGGACATTGAGGCTCTTTCTGGTTTTGTTAATAAAATGAAGACCACTGAAAACCCGTTCAGTATTTGCTGACGATACTGGAATGGCCAAAAGATGCAAAGAGAGATTACACAGTGTTGGCCATTCGTGCTTCTGAGAACGCCAGTATGTCATTGCACTTATGTGTTTTTGTGGAATAGGGTGCATTAAAAATTTGTTGAATTCTTTTTCAACAACATTCATTAGGTCATAAGAAGCTCCAACCAACATGAATAAACCTTGTAATCATTGAAATCCTGACCGAACTTTCTTGAATGGGTCCAGGATTGTAACCAGTTTCCAAAAAGAGCTGTAACTCTTTGCCCGGTTATGTTACGAGCTAGGACAGCATCCCACTTGTTTTTCAGTGCATCTTTAAAAGTAATCATCTCTTTTATTAGGGCATTTCAGGTAACATTTGCAATAGACTGGTGATCATTGGATCTTGCATATAGTCTTGCTCCAATGCCAAAGCCATGTCAACATCTATGGCTGAATATATTTGGTGGGCATGCGTTTCTTCTGACTCGAGCTTCTTCTGAATGTTGATGATACCAGTGAGTTTTAACAATGAAATGCAACTTCACATAGAAATTTTAGTGGTTTGCACTGTTGTGGCCGAGTAGTTTACGTAGGTGATCAATTTTGGATCCAGTGGCTTCTTCATTGTTTACAAAACCAAGGAAGTAGTGCCATATTTCCAAAAGTCTGACTGCTTCCTCATACCAGCTGAACCATCAGATCACAACAGCCCTTGGATCTCTCATTCTCCCATCTACTTTTCCTTGCGAATAAATGCGTTTTAAGTTTTGTGCATACTTAAATACTGCTCCAACCTTTATAACAAAATCCTACATGTCCCGGTTCTCAGGCTGAGACAGAGCATAGGAAACAGCAGCATGTACAAGATGACATGGATCTTTTCATATGAATGAAATTAATCCTCTGAGCAGCCCGCAAATCAGTTACTGCCTTTGTCATATAGGATGCAGAATCAGAACACATTGCAACAAGATCATGCTATGATTTACCCAACTTTTGAAGCACACTGTATACAAATAAGGCAATTTTAGCAGAATTATACTCATCAGATACAGTGATGTCAACTAAGGCTGAGCGGTGACCCTTTTCTTCATCATCACAGTAATATGTGACTAATGTTCCACTTCGGGGAGATATTTTTCATACATTTGGCTGGATTTGCTGCAGGGCACAGCTGCCTAATCAGCTCTCCAATTGGACCATCAGTCTGGTGAAGTGGAACACCACCTTCACACAGAGCTTTCACAAACTTGTGCGGGATATCCGCAGCCTCTTCAATATTTTGGCGTGCACGAGTTGTGCAGTGCTCCATGGTCATTTGCTCCGTACGGGCCTTCTGTACGACTGGAGAAGAAAGTCTCTAATGGGTTTTGCTCCTCAGATGTGCTTTGATATTATCCGTTGCCCTGTTTTCAATGTAAACCGTTGTTTGACATGACTTGCAGGTGAACCTTTTCATACATTTAAGGGATACGGCTTCAAATTCTGCATACTCCTGTCCGTAATCATCAATGTCCTTGCGTTTGCTGCCCATCTCTAAATGTAAGTATTCAACAACTAAGCAGCCATTGGTTTGATGTTTAAAATACTGTATGTGACCAGGACAAAACACTCAGCCATTATCTGCACTGCGCAATTGGGTATGTAGGAATTTTACCCCAAAGACATTCAAATTCGTCCATGTTTCTCGTTGATCTTCGCTTGTACATTTTTAGTTGCAAATAATTTCTTCTTTATCAAAATATGTCCACGCCTTTCAAGATCACCAATTAGTTTTCAGGTTTTCGAAGAGCAGAGAGAAGCCAGCTCAGTACAATTGCAGATGCCAATAATATGTTCACATATACCAATAGTTTCTTCGTTGATATATATATATATATTCACACACTCGCTCAATAAGTTGATTTATAGAGATCATCTAATCACCCGAGAGGGTGTCCAGGCACTTGCAGGGTCCGAGAGACTCATTTAAATAGCCAGGTCTTAAGATCATTTTGAAATTCCAGAACAGATGGGGCGGTCTGGAGCTGGAGGGGGAGGTTGTTCAATGTCTTAGCTGTGATGCAAAAGGACATCATGGCCAAACTATGACAGAGAATAACTTTTGAAATTGGCCCCTTAGAGCAGAAATACTCGCAGCAGTGGTGGCCTTATTGTTCCGGCTTTCCTCTGTTAAAAAAGCTTTATTTAGGGTTTCAAATTCTAGTTTTTCCAGTGGGGAGACGGAGTTGAACAAATGGTGTTTTTTTTTTACTTGTTTTGTGATGTGCTTTTGCTCTGAAGAGTTACCCTCACCGTAGGCGTACACCATACTGACTTGAAACTAGGCGTTTTATCGTCCTGATAAGGAATAAAGGCTGAGTGGGCCCACCAGATTCAAAACTGACAACCTCTCTTTTAAACAGTATGCGAAGAATTACATGGAAGTGCAAAGGTAAACAGGGCACCTCAAGGAAATATTGAACCCTAAAATTAACGGGCTTACCTTAAATAGTGTTAAGCAGGAAGTGACGTTAGGACCTTGCAGCGGCAGGCGAGTCAGGAGAGTGCAACACACTGCAAGCAAGACACACAAAGTGAACACAGACCCCTCACATATAGTGCAGAATGACCACCTACAAACACCATATGTCACATGTTACTCCAGTATAAGTTGCAGCATAGTGCTCTGTCCTGCACACAGCGCAAAACCAGGATGATGTGCGAACCACAAACACAGCGACCACATGTTGTGCACGGCAGTAGGCAGCAGACTGCATACACATGTGGAAAAGTAGGTCTGTTATCTTGCCATTCACTCCGCCATTTAGTGCTATACCCTTTATGACTGACCTTCTCTCTGTATCACGAACACTCTGGAGCTCCACTTTTGACCTCCCACATTCCTGCACGGACGCTCACACCCTGTTCGTGCTTTGACCTGCCACAAACTGACCAGCCCATGCTCAACCAGTCGGATAGGGAGTTTCCCAGATGTTTATCGTACTCACCCTGCACACTATTCCCTGCAGGCGTCCAACAGCTACCATCTGCAGACTTAACCGATCAAACTTTACTTGTCGTATAAACATGCTTTTCGCCTACACCCTGCAGGGGCCTCACGGCTACCATCTGTGGACTTATCAGATTAACCTTTGCTTGACATATAATCATGCCTTTTTCACCTATGCCCTGCAGGGGCCAAACAACCACCACCTGCTGATTGTATCACAACTGACCATTGCTTGTCTGTGAATTATTGGTGTTTGTTATTGTTCACCTAGCACGCACAGGGTGGGGATAAAGGGTATATAAGGTGCAGAACCAAAGCACTCAGAAGACTGCCTCCTCAGACAGGTGTCCGTTGTTGATGCTTTCTCTCTCATGAGATTGTAATAAATATCCTTTCTCTCCGTGCTCCAGTGTTGGTCTCAGTTTGTATTCCGGACCTGTGGACTATAGTGTGACCCTGCACATTTGGGTGGTCCCCCAAAAGACTCCCAAATCCACACACACATGTAAGCACCACGAACACTGACCTCCATGAAGGCATTTAACGCAGAAGAGTTAATATGGGTGATGTGTGAGAATCTATTACAAACATTTAGAGCAAAACATACCTCACCTATGAAAACTGTAGTTAAGCACTTTTTAAGACATTCAAGGTCATTAGGGCAAGACTGCAGAACAGAGCTGGCTCTATCAGGGTGCCCATGAAAGATGTGGGGTCTCCTCTGGTTTCAGAGTTATTAAGCAATGTTCGAGAATAAGGTAATTGTTTCTTTGATCCACAAAAGTAATTCGAAGATAAACTACTTTGATAAATATACATTTTTCTACACAATGACATAGAACTAACATTTTATAGTGGCAAAGCAATGGTGTGCACATGGTTTGGCTTTGAATTATTTTTGTGTACTGACAGGTAATGCAAATCGAACTAGACAGCAGATTGACCTCAGGTTCCAAAGACTGTATGTTTTTACTGGTCATGCTTCGTTTTGCTCAGAAGTCCTAAGGCCAGCTTCAAAATTGGCTGCTGCTTAAACGAGGGAAGGGGTAGAGACAAAGTCCTAAGAGTTATATGAACTGACACACCTAGATAAAACAGCAAACATGAGCCATGAAGATTGCAGCGCGATCTCATCCCACTACAAAATTAATAATTTCCTTGTAAAAAGATGCCAATATTGTCACACACCCCAAAAAATACAGGTGCAACTAACTGCTTGTACAGGGAAAGCAGAGAGAACACCAAACTAAAAATGGCAATGCGACACACACTAGTAACAAATTAAAAAGACCACAAGCTCCACCCCCCCCCCCCCCCCACCCCCACACATGAGGACGGAGGATATGATCCCCTGGTGCTGCCGGCTCATACGGGGGGCAGGAGCCCGAGGCTGCAGCAGGAAAGACTTACCTTAGGTCTACACAAATGTCAGAAGTTTAAACTTAACACCTCCCCCCAGAGTAACTTCACAATACTCTGCCTCGCTACCACACACCTGAAAGAACAGATCAACTTGTCAGTGATGCAAAGGGCACCCTGTAGCAGGAGCGGGGCCCACACAATGCAGACTTAAAAAGGAGAATATTTTCAAGTAAGCCTCATGAGAAGGGTGGGGGGGGGGGGGGGGGGAGTAGTCTTCACCATCCCTGCCACTGGAAGGTACTGACCTTGACATATGTAACGCAAAGACTCATTCAATTCAGGGAACAACTAATAACCCTCCTCTTCTGCTTTCGGCGACTCCTCTCTCTGTAGTCATGTAACGTTCGTGGTCTAAAACCGGGACTACCGGGAATTACTTGTATCCTGACGTTCAGAGGCACTGACAATCGGGGGCATGCGCACCAAGTCAACACTGTAACATCCCCAATCCAGCATGATGGAAGTGCCGTGATAATTGGTGCCACTGATGTAGCACTTAGAGTCCCTAGTATATTAGGCGCTGTGCAATCATAGTTCTAATAGTTAGTGGTGACCTGCTACAACAAGCATTTGCAATGCAATAGGTCTCGCATTAGGGAAGTGTGAGCAGTTTGCATTGCTATTAATAATGTAATAGTATCTATTGGCATTCTAAATGATAATGGCTTGACTTTTTGTTTGTTTTATAAACTATATTTATAGCAATGGCAATATCTTTAAATTAGTAAAAAGCGAGAACTATTGCAGCTCTAATGCTATTTTCTCCTGGCGCAGAAAGCGTGTATCATTGAGGCCATTGTTTGGTGAAAGCAATGTTATATGCCTGTTTCCAGACCTTTGTCAGGCGACAGTCAAGCTCACTTATACCATTTTTCTCGGGCACAACTTTTTATGCTTCTTTTTTTCGCCCCTGGTGCGGTTCCAATTTGGTTCTGTCCTGATGTATATCAACATGTATTGCCTATCATCTCTGCTTTTCTTTCCCGTGCAGATGCCCAGGTATCCTAACCTGTCGGTATGCGGGGTCTGTTCATAGTTCGTCTGTGTGCTATGTTAGGTGTCGTTTCGTCTATGTTGCAAAATGTAGTGTGTAGCACAAATTCATTGGCAATACGTAGACGTATGTTTGCTTTCCTAGGGCGCTCTGTTGCCAGGACAGCTTGTTGCAGCGGTTAAGGGCGTGCTTGGAGCATTCCGTCAGCATTACACTGAATATCACGTGATAGTTTGCAGAGAATGCCAGACATGACGTTTTGCAGCGTGAATCTTTCTGGATTCACTATGCTGTGCATTATTCCGCGATCTGGTTGGGTCCGGATTCGTAGTCTTTCTTCTTTTTTTTTTTTTTGTAGCCCAGGTGGGTGTCGACGTCCCACCATTTGGTGCACCTCTTGTGACGTCGTCGTACTTCCTGCGGAAGTCCCACCTTTGGTGCGCCATTTTCAGACGCCGTTGGGGTCTGGATCGTCATCGAAGCTCCAGGATTTCAATCGAAGGAAGGAGAAAATGCGAGTTTCGTCGAGGAAAGAACTACTAAGATCTCACAGAGGAATAACTTACATCCGGGACGCGAAGAAGGAAGAGTTTTCACGAATTTTCTTCGACGCCCTTGGAAAATGCGCTCTCAGAGGCTCTGAGCGCAATGGACAAGACACCGTTCAAATTCTGCCCTAACTGCCACCACAAGTTCGCGCAGAAGGACCAGCATCCGGTCTGCAACCTTTGCCTACCGATCGACCACCCGAGCAAGGACTGCAACGCCTGTTCAGCTTTCGCGCCGAAGACGCTCCGGGTGAGAGAACACCAGAGAAGAGCCAACTTCGGCATTGAAGGCAAGGGTAAGGCCCCGTCGCTTTACGATCTGGGCCTCTCCACCGACTATGAGGACAACATCGCCGAGGAACCCGAAAACTTCACGGTCGTAGAGACCGACAAGAAAACGCCTGACGAGGTAAGAGAATTGTCGAGTTCAAAACCCCCGAAAGGGCCTCGAAAACCTGAGAGTGACTCGAAAAACAGAGTCAAAGTCCTCAAAAGGAGCACCGGCGCCGAAAACTTCGACCAAGGGTGGATCCGTGGACAAAAGGCCGAGCGGATCCTGCGAAAAGGACTCCCTGGTGCCGAAAGACGCCGAAAGGCAGAGTTCGTCGAAGATAGCCCACGAAACAGGGCGTTCGACGCAGAAAGACAAGCCAGCGTTGACGCAAGCTCCGTCAAAGACCTGCGGTCGACGTCGAAAGCATCTCCGAGATGGAGAAAAAGAAGAGCAGGCTCGAGGCGGAGATGGAGAGCATCCTTCAGAGGAAGGAGTTTGACGCCAAAATGAAACACTTCAGAATTCCAACGGCTCCGTCGACGGACGTCGATCGAGGAACAGGACGAATTCGACACCGAAGGGCTGCCGAGAGATCATGAGGAGGAGGAGGAAGCCCCCTACTATGAAGGCGAAGACGAGGAAGACGACCAGCAGTCGTTCTACGGCTCGGCGCCATCAACCACTCACGAGCTGGAATGGCAAGACATCGACACCGAAAATCCCGAAGAGCCCGTGGACACATATCCTTCGAGGCCTTCGCCGCCCGACGACATCGGGGTGTACAATATGGTCGTCAGGAGTGCTGCAGCAGCCTTTGGGGTAAAACTGGACGAGGAGAAACCGAAAGCTGATTTCCTTCTCGAAACGCTGCTCCCCATTTAGACGAGCCAGTTCCTTCCCATGCTCCAAAGTGTAATGAACCAAGGGAAGGAGGCCTTTAAGGAACCAGCAACATGCCGGTCCATCACGCCCAGGACGGAGAAGTACAAGCACTCCTCCCTGGACCCACCTTACATCAAGGGAGCGGTCACTGCCGACTCCATCATCGCTTCCACGGCCAGGAGAAGGGCCAACGTGCCAGCGACCTCTGGGCCACCCCCCGATAAGGAAAGCAGGAGGATGGACCTCACTGGGAGGAAGGTCGAAAGAAACGCCGCCATGCACTGGCGTATGGCGAATTCCAACGCGCTTCTCAATCGACACCAGTACCAGCACTGGGACGAGATGGGGGAACTAGTGAAACCTCCCTGAAGAGTACCGCCAAAGAGCCTCCCACCTTGTGGAAGAAGGTAAAAATATAGCCAATTCATGCATTAAGACGGCATTGTACGGGGCGGAAACTTCAAGCAGGCTGATGGCCATAGGGATCACCGAAAGAAGACAGACCTGGCTGAGAATCTCTGGATTCAAACAGGAGGTGCAGAGCAACATATTAAACACCCCTTTCAACGGGGAAACACTATTCGGGGCGACAGTGGACGAAAAGCTCACCCAGCTGAAGAAAGAGAACGAGACGGCAAGGTCCATGGGGGCCCTACAGTTCAGGGGGATGAGAAGAGGCACTCCCAACTAGGAGACCCTACGGTAGAGGGGGTAACCAGCAGGGAGCGTCGCACCAGACGTTCCAGCAAGGACAGCAGGGTGAAAGTCACGGCCAGCCAAGTCAGCAAAAACAAAACTGGCAGTACCAGCCTCGGGGCCAGTCCTTTCGCGGGAGGGGAAACGGACGTGACCAAAGGAGACGAGGGGGTGACCAACCCTCATCGAAGTGATCACGCATGGGGACAACCACCCACAGCATACCCCCAGGGGTGAGGCGCAGTGCAAAAACAACGAGGGGGGGGAAGAGACCCGATCGCCTACGAACATCCAACCCCGGTAGGCGAAAGACTGGGCCTCTACCTACAGGAATGGCAACGTATAACCACGGACAAGTGGATACTGAACGTCATACAACACGGTTACTGCGTGGATTTGGAGGGGACGCCTCCAAACAGAAAACCAAAAAAAAGGCAACGCTCAGGTCAGGAGCTTGCTCAACTCAGAGAGGAAACACAGAAGCTGCTCGAAAAGAGAGCCATCGAGCCAGTGCCTTTCAAGGAAAGGAACAAAGGGGTCTACTCTAACTACTTCGTGGTACCAAAAGTAGACGGAAATCTCAGACCCATCCTGGATCTGCGATACCTAAACAAATACATCAGAACGCAAAAGTTCAAAATGACATCACTACAGGAGGTGCTGCCCCAAATAAGAGACGGAGACTTCATGTCCACCGTGGATCTCAAAGATGCCTACCTGCACATCCCAATAAACAGAAGGCACAAAAGACTTTTTTAAGATTCAGCATCAACCAGGAACATTACCAATTCACGACCCTGGCCTTCGGGCTAAAATCAGCACCAAGGGTATTCACAAAATGCCTGTCGGCAGTCGCAGCATACCTACGGAGGAAGGGGATTCATGTGTACCCTTACCTAGACGACTGGCTGATCAAAGCAAACACCCACAAGAAGTGCGAGAAACACGCAGCACAGGTGACAAAGACACTGACGAACCTGGGGTTCTCTATACACTCGGAAGTCATCAATGAAGCCAGAACAGGTGAAGATTTTCCTGGGAGCAAAAATCAACACCATAAACAGAACAGTCGTGCCCAGCGACAGGAGATCAGAAGCCCTACTGAAGGAGACGAGCCTCTACCAGAAGGGGCGAGTTCTGACAGTGAGAACAGTGAGCAAGATCATGGGGATGATGGCGTCATGTATCCACTTGGTCCCAAATGTACGACTTCACATGAGACCATTCCAAGAATGGCTACAACAGCAATGGTCACAGGCAAGCGGAAGTTGGGAAGATCTAGTGGTTGTTACGCACGCAGTGCAGGAAGAGAACTTGGTGGAACAGGGACAACATAACTACAGGGAAAAGCCTGGCACCACCAAGCCCAACTGTGACCATTACCACGGACGCATCTCAAAGGGGATGGGGAGCACACATGGACAAACTCAGAGTGAGGGGTCTGTGGGCTCCGGCAGATGCGGTCAGACATATCAATTACCTGGAATTGAAGACTGTCCTGCTAGCCCTGAAGGCATTCCAGAAGCACCTGTACAACCAGAGAGTGTTGATTCAAACGGACAACACCACCACAACCATGTTTTATATAAACAAACAGGGAGGGACACAGTCGTTCCCCCTTTCCACTCTGGCACAGGAGATTTGGAGATGGGCCATACCTCTCAAGATAGACCTGCTGGCAATTCACCTACCAGGGAAGGACAATGTGGAGGCAGACTGGCTAAGCAGGCAGACCTCGGCTTCACATGAGTGGGAGCTCAATGGGCACGAAACGCAGATGCTTTTCCAGAAATGGGGAACTCCCACAATAGACCTGTTTGCAACACGCCAGAATGCAAAATGCCAAAGCTTCGCGTCCAGGCAACCAGATCAGCAATCCCAAGGGAATGCCCTATGGATTAGCTGGTCAAGGACATTTGCCTACGCTTTTCCGCCGATACCACTGTTACACAGGGTGCTCGAGAAATGCAGAACCAGCAACATGACACTGATCCTGGTGGCACCACAGTGGGCAAGGCAGACTTGGTTCTCCCAAATTCTAGAAATGGCTCAAGGGAATCCCCACAGATTCACAAGAAGAAAGGACCAGCTCTCCATGCAGAACGGAGATGTTCTACATCCAGAACCAGAGAGCCTCAGCCTGGCGGCATGGCTCCTGAAGACTGAGTTTGCGGACCTTAGATTGCCTCCAAGCACTATGCGAGTGCTGCGGGAGGCAAGGAGACCAACTACACGCAAATGCTATAGTGCGAAATGGAAAAGATTTACAATATGGTGTAGGAAAAATGGGCTGCAAAATAAAATAACTAAGGACTCAACAGTGCTGAGATACCTCACGCACCTTCTGAAAAGTAACCTATGCTCGACCTCCCTAAGGGTACATCTAGCGGCGATAGTAGCCTACACAAGAGGGGAGAAGGGTGGAAGTTTCTTTACGTCGCAGGTAGTAAAGAGATTCATGGAAGGAGCGAAAAGAATTGCGCCACCTAAAAGGTTGCCGCCGCCGGCATGGAACCTCAACGTGGTCCTGACAGAACTTATGAAGGCACAGTTTGAACCCATACACAAGGCCTCAATGCAAATGTTGACTATGAAAACGGCATTTCTGTTAGCCATAACCTCGCTACGCAGGGTGAGTGAACTGCAAGCACTAACGCTACAAGAGCCCTACATACAGATACACAAGGATAGGGTTGTCCTGAGAACGGACCCACACTTCATGCCTAAAGTTGTGTCGGCGTTCCATATGAACCAGAGTATTCAGATACCGAGTTTCTTTCAAAACCCAACTTCGAACGCAGAAAAGGCTCTACACACTCTAGACGCTAGGAGAGCGGTGATACACTACATTGAGAGGACCAAGGAGCACAGAAAAACTCAGCAGCTCTGTGTCCTTTGCATCGAGTTTCATGGGGAGACCTGTGACAAAGGGCACCATCGCTAGATGGATTGCACTAACTATACAGTTTTGCCACAAACAGGCAGGACAGGAGCTAACGGAGGGGCCTCAAGCCCACTCCACAAGGAAAAAGGGGGCAACCATTGCCTTTCTGGCAAACACGCCCATTCAGGTCATATGCCTGGCGGCAACATGGGCTTCGGTGCACACGTTCACCAAGCACTACTGCATGGACATACAGATGAACAAGGAAGCACAAGTAGGACAGAAGGGGCTTCAACACATTTTCAACGACCAACGCTCATCTACCACCCAGCCGCCACAAAGATAACAAACCGCTACAAAGTCTATGCACAGCATAGTGAATCCAGAAAGATTCACGCTGCAAAACGAATAGTCGGTGTAGTTTTGCAGCTTGAAGATCTTTCTGGATTCACTAGCGAACCCACCCACCTCCGCCAGGAAGATGAGGCTGGAGGAAGAGGGGGATAAACAGAGAAGTACAGAAGGAATGAAATACTACAGAAAAGTGGACATATAATTTAATCATTCGCCTAGGGTTAAAAAAAAAAAAAAAGAGGAAAAAAGAACCCGAAGTTGGCGCACCAAAGGTGGGACTTCCGCAGGAAGCACGACGACGTCACGAGAGGTGCACCAAATGGTGGGATGTCGACGGCCACCTGGGCTACAAAAAAAAAAGACTACGAATCCGGACCCAACCACCAGATCGCGGAATAATGCACAGCATAGTGAATCCAGAAAGATCTTCAAGCTGCAAAACTACACCGACAGGTAAAACTATTCGTTTCTTGGCATGCTATACCTAATACCTGCTATTTAGTGAACGCCCGACAGCTTATGCTTGCTTAGTATTTTTCAACCGCGCTTTGCACATGCGTGTTGATTAGCCCACAACATGTATTCATAAAAAAAAAACGCACCGGAGAAACACAGATCCGAGCACTACACAGTGGCTACGTCTCTTCAGCACTACTACCGCATTTCCGCACAGAAAAAGTACTACAAACTCCATGTGTGAACGCGAGTGAAAGATGGTAAGTGCTGGGAGCAGCTCCTGCATAAGTTTACAACACTGGGACGAGGGAGCTGAAGGTGAAAAAGCAGTACTAGGAAGAGGAGAGAGAATGGAGCAGACACGAGACAAAAGATAAGAAAAGGAAAATGAGAGCGATGTAAAATGATGAGGCATAGAATAGGACACAAGAAAGATATGGGAGGCAAGAGCGAAACAGTAAAAGGAGCGAGCAAGCACCAGGATTTGAGAAAGAAACGAGAAAAGGGTAAACAAAGGAAATTGAGACAGAAGTATTAAAGTGATAGATGAAAAACAGGGGGGGAAATGAGGTGCGACATTATGAGGAACAGAAAGTAAAAGAGAAATAAACGGAACCTGCAACAGTGGATAGAGAAAAACACACATACCATACTGAAGGGAAGACCGAGAGCACGTGCGGGAGGTGATGGGATTAAAAAACACGAGAATTTTGAGACGGGGGAGGTGCAGTCAGAAAGTAGAATGCGCGAAACAGTAAAAGGAGCGAGCAAGCACCAGGATTTGAGAAAGAAACGAGAAAAGGGTAAAGGAAATGTGATGAGAAAAAAAGTGGATTGAGACCGAAGTATTGAAGTGATAGATGAAAAACAGGGGGGGAAATGAGGTTGTTCTGAGGCTGAAGGGAGAACATTCCAAACTGATTTACATGAAGTATTTTCGGAGTTATCTGTGAGTGGCAAATGGCGTGTACATTTCGTGGGCGCTTTGATGTTCGCAGTGGCCGTGCGGCTCACTGAGAACATCAAAGCCCCGCGAAATGTAAGTGATCGCGATCACACTTCAAAGCGGCCGTGTGGCCCGCGAAAGTGAAAGCAAACGAGTGCTTTCAGGCTTCCAAATGGTGCGCGCGCCCAGACGGCGCACATGCACTGTATTTGGAGGCCTGAAAAGCCACTGTTTGCACTTCCAAAACTCGCTTACTATAAGTCTCGCCAGAGCAGCGCTAAAGCGCTGGCTCAGGCGAGACCTAAAAAGGGGTAAACTTAGCCTCAACGTCACACTTTGCACCACTGCAGTTAAGCTGCGTTCTCTGTGCTAGAAGCACTTTCAGCGGTACATAAGTTAAGTGATCGAGACACATTTCTCTGAAAGCTGTTTTATGTACATTTAAAATGTAACCACAAACGACCTGGAAACGCACCCCAAAAAACACATGTGCAACTGCTTGTACACAGACAGCAGTGCAGAGGGATCATCAAACTAAAAGTGGCAACGCAATACACAGTAATTAAAAAGAACGACAACCCCCCCCCCCCCCCACACATGAGAACGGAGGATATGATCCCCTGGTGCAGCCGGTTCATACGGGCGGCAGGAGCCAGAGGCTGCAGTGGGACAGACCGGAATGGCTAGTGTCCAGGGTCGCTGTGAGGCTGCAATTAACAGACATAGGGGAAATTCACTTACCTTACGAGTAGGAATGGTGGCGGGCTGGCGCAGAGCTAACTCAAACGGCAGAGCCCTGGAGATTGGAAATTTAAGAGAAGACCCGGGGCAGCAACAAAAGCTGATGGTGGCAACAGGAAGGAGTCTTCAAACCTGGTGACCCGTAGTGCAGGCAAACAGTGGTCCGTAGTGCAGGCAAAGAGGAAAAATAGGCAGGTGAGCCCACAAAATAAAGGCCAAAGTTATGAGGCGTGGCCGGAGGTGTTGGCACGCCCACACAGTGACGCTTGGATCCGACTAGGATTGGCTCAGGGGCACGGTTGTCACCAAGATCCTGAGCCAATAGGTCCACATGAGGGCACTAAAAGACCCTGATTTGGAAGGGATTGAAATTAATTTCCTGGAACAGTGGCGTGGAAAGGAAACTGCACGGCAGCGCGGCAAAATTTGCTAGTATTTTGCCATTTATAAATACAGACAAAGGAAATATAGTTTTCAGTCTGTATTTATATGTAAAAATCTGTTTAACCCGTTCGACGCGCATGACGGAACGGTTTCGTCATGCACGTCGGTTGCGCTGTGCGCATGACGGAACCGTTCCGTCATGGCCCCGCCCGCGCACGGAACCTTCAGCGTGGCGTGGAAATCCGCGCCGCGCTGAAGGGGTTAAATGGAAAATCAAGAACTACTGTTACTGCTATATAAAACCTCAAACCTGATTATTTTTGTCTAGAAAATGCGGTTTTCTGGTGACCCAGCATGCCTTGGTCCTAATTTCAGTGACTGTTGCTCATGTGTCTAGGATGGGTTATAAAAACCACTTCCAAACAATGTTCAGTCCAACACTCTACAGTGAGAAACAGTAGTTGTAGAAAGTTCAAGACCATTACCAATCTACACAGGAGAGGGTGTCACAGCTAGTTTACTCAAATATGAGACCATAGAATGCCCCTGAGAGCTCTTCCCAAGGCTCAGTCAGTGCTCTGCAAGTAACGAAATCGCTGGATTTCATGATTCAGTCATTAGGGAAAGCTGAAAGAGTATGGGTTTCGCGCTGTAGAACCTGCAGCAATAGAACACTTTAAAACACACCAGCAAACCTACAGTTGAAAAGCTGAATAGGTAAAGGTAAATAGCCAGATCAAATTCCACTACTCGAGCTTTTGAAATGGAGTAGCAGCACTTAAATTGAACTGTGCATAAACAAATGCCTTCAAAAAGTAGGACTTTAAATTTTTTTGTAACGAGTACACTACTCGTTACAAATTTTTTTGTTGAGATTTCTTCTAGGTGATGTCGGTCAAGTTATTGTTGCGAAAGGGCATTTAATGTTGATGCCAAAGTAAAATGTGTCGAATGTGGTTACGTTTATCTAATGTCAGGATTTCGTTAGGTCAAAATGAGGTCAGTTATTTATTAATATGAATAGTAATTAAAATCTTAAGGAGATGTACTTTTATCACTGTATTCAACTGGTAGTACCCCAGAAGTTGAAGACAATTCTTCCTTATTGACAGTGTCCATCCAACCTGTCCATAACCTTTAGAAAGGGTGTGAGGACATTACCTCTGATGGACATTTAGTGGCCGTACATAACCATGTAGCCTTACAATATATAAGTTGGCAGAGAGGCTATTGTCCTGGTCACTGGTGAGCCCATCACACCCTAGCGTTTCAGTTTAACAAGAGAATCTTCTAGTAAAATAGTAATTTGAGCAGCATGGTTAAAACATTGTAGGAATTAATTGCAACACAAAATCCATGGCAGCTATTTGGATTCTAATGAGCATACACTTGCACTCATTGGAATTGTATTGTTCATCAAAACATAAATACCGATTTATCATTGAGTGGCTGTCACTTCTCAGTCCAGATGGGATTCCTTCATGAGATTTAATCCTCTGAATTGTTCCATTGTACACAGATTTCCTCCTTTTTAGGTCTCGCCTGACCCAGCGCATGCGCTGGTCTGGCGAGACTTATAGAGAGGGCTCCAAAAAGTGCTGCCAGGCCAGCCTAGACCTACAGTGCATGTGCGCGGGCGCTGCTTTTGCCGCGATTACTTTCACTTTCGCGGCCGCACGGCCGCTTTGATGTTTGATCCCGATTGCGATCACTTTCGGGGCCACACGGCCACTTGGCATAGGCAATAGGTCTCGCTTTTGGGACCTTATAAGTGTTTAGTTATGCAACTGTTGCATGGCTAAACACTTATAAGGCCCCAAAGGCGAGACCTATTGGCTATGCCAATGCTTGTTTTGAAATGGCGTGCTTCCCTGTTAATTCGTCCAGTCCTGCCAGCAAACTGAAAGGCAGAACTATATAAAATGAATCCATAGAACTTTCATAAATATTTAACGGAGTTGTTGGGCAGTACATTTCTGTTTGCTGTTACGTTATTGTCTTGTGCAGCACCTCCTATGGGGTAAGTAGGCTCTTAACACATTGCTGAAACAATTCAAACTTCGAGAGAGCTAGTAGTTGCCATGCTTTAGCACGACCTGTTGTTAAAATATTGATTTAATTGAATGTATCCATCTTTTACTTTTTTGCTGCATATTATTTCGGTCTAAAAGTCTGATGACCAATTTAAATTGGACAATTGAAAAAAATCCGCGGGCTCTGTTGTCGCGGGTGTATCGCGCTAACTGAGCTGGCAGATGTTTTTAACCGTTAATTGTTTAATTCTTTCTCACCTCATTTCCTAACCATTGCAGCTGTGGCAGCTCTCTTATCAAGTTGAAAATATAGGGAAGATCTGTCCATTTGTTCCAATCCACACAGCCAGAGCGCTGATCAATTTACTGTTACCATGTTATTAGATGTCTGATAATGCTAGGAGTGCTCTCACAGTATTTATTTATTTGAAAAGTTTTCTATAGCACGTACTAGACCCTGGAAGGGTATCAGAGCGCTTTACAAACGTTACATCACATAGAAGTTTAATACAATACTTTCCTCCTGTTTGTTAAGGTTGTCAGTGTAGCTACCAGAACTTTATCCAATCTCCCTTAGTAAACCACTTCCTCCCCTACCCTTAACCATTTATTTCTGCCAAAATTGGGGTCTGCTGCAAATCACTCCTATTATTCAAGGCTATAAATCACTTCTCTAGAGTACCGATGCAGCTTTATAACCAGTTAAACTCCCTCGAAGATTCATTGATCATAAATTTTAACAGAACGCAAACCATCATGTATTGCATCTTCATGCCAATCATTTAATTCTCTGCCACTCATCTGGAACTCACTTCCTCTGCAATGTAAGCATGCCGCTTACTACTTGCCTGCTCATCGTTGTTGCTGCACATCATCTTCAAAGTTACTTTGTATCAATGTCATTCTACTCACATACAACAGAGTCTTATGTTGAGCATTTCGGATCGAAATACTATTTGGCAAATGCGTTCTTTTGAGTCCACCATGTGCTTTATTAATGGTTTGACAGTATAGTAAATATTGCCCATTTAATAGCATTATCTAAGATGATCAGCTTTCATTTCTTATCTGCTTGTTTGTCGTGTGTTAAATGGAATTTGTTTTTTAAGTTCTTTGCCACAGAGCACGTGGAAGGAAATTTTCCAATTGACTTGTGAGCTAGGTCCAGGCGTGAGGGCAGTAGATTTCTGGTAATGGTATGGGAAAGTTGATGAGACTCCTTTCCAAGCTCTTTATAAGAGTTCGAATATGTCATTTGTCTTTCACGGTGGTATGAGGGCCACCAAATCATAATCTTGGTGGAGAGGTTCTCTTAAGATAAAAAACACTATTCTCAGTTTCTGTCTGGAGCAAGTGGTCATTATAGTTTATTCCACGGCATTATTGCTCATCTGTTTTTATACACCTAATTAGATGATGATAAAGAAAAATGGTTTCAAGGGTCGTGTTTAACAGTAGTGAATACTAGATAATCTTGTTCTGCGTTTGTTTTCTAATTTAACGTTCAGTACCTTCCATGTATGAAAAAATCACATATGTTATTTTGTAACTTGCGTCTACTTTTCTTTCTCTCTCATTCCTAGGCTCTGCTCTGCCGAGCCATTGAGAGGCAGAGGAGCTGGCCTCGACACCAGGAGAAGCTGGACAACCTGTCCCTTCATGCTGAATGGCTGCAATGGCTCCCGCTCTCACTGACGCCACCACTGAAACGCACCACATCCGGTTCAAACTGGCTTCGCCATCCTCCACCTTGTCGCCTGGCAGCGCAGAGAACAACGGTAACGCCAATAACATCCTTATTGCAGCCAATACAACGAAGAGAAAATCCATTGTGGGAGAGGAGCCCAGCCTAGGCTTTCGAAACAACCCAAAGGACGATTTGGGAAAGCTGCAGCCACTGGTGGCATCGTACCTATGTTCGGATGTGACTTCTGTTCCTTCTAAGGAGCCTATAACTCTACAAGGGGTCTTCAGCAAGCAGACCATCTTAAAATCTCACTCGCGCCTATCCCAGTCCTTCTTGAAATCTAGTGAAATCAGAGCTGAAATTTTGGGCAGACATTCAGCTCTGGAGTTCTCGCTGGAAAATCTCAATACAATGAGTCAGCCCACTTTGCCTCAGGCCCCAGTTAATGGCCTTGCTAAAAAAACGTCAAAAAGCTCTGGCTGTGATCTTGATGTGGCTAGCTCTCTCAATGGTGGAAAGCGCACACCCATCTCTTCTGCTGCATTACAGAACACAGAAGTTAACTCTGCAAGTTGTTCCTCTTCCAGGGACTTAAAGGTAGGGTACACCAATTGCATTCTTTCACGTAGAAGCCTTGATGTGGAACAGAGAACTTCCTTCATCAACAGTGTACCCACTTCAAATAAGTTGTCTCCGAATTCTGCTCAGCGGGGGCCTCCTGGTGCAGGCGGGGACCGAGTTCTGCCACACCCTGGTAGCAGTGATATTGGGGGCAAGGCAGAGGACCTGAGATCGCCTTTGCAGGCAAGCCTTTCCAGTATACTAGATGCGGATGCGAGGATGCGGGCTTTGTTGCGAAGACAGAGTGATATTGAGAGTCGTGCTCGGCGCCTTCACAAGCGCTTGCAAGTTGTGCAGGCAAAGCAGGTAGAGCGACACATCCAGCAGCAAATGGGTGGCTTCCTAGAAAAAACTCTGAGTCAGTTGCCCAGTCTGGATGCTCTCCGGCACCGTAACCAGCTGATGCTCACGCACAGGGCAGAGGCCACGCTCCGCAAGCTTGGGAGTGAGGGAAGCACCTCTGAGGACCTTGATGCCTTTTTGAAAAGTGACTCTGTCACCACGGAACTGGAAAAATTTACAGCAAGTGGAATGGCAACACTGAAGTCGAGTGAAAAAGCATTTGATTCTGATGTCACCGATAGTAGCTCGGGAGGAGAGTCTGACATAGAGGAAGAGGAACTGACGAAAGTGGGTCTTGAGCAGCGCCATGCTCCACTGTGAGTACTTGCTAAAATATTGAAATCCTTTACAACTACCCATGGCTTTTTGATCTATTTTTATATGCCATAAGTTGCCTGTGCTCCTAATTAGTAGATTGGGATGCAAGGCAGGTAGGTCTAAGGAGCTAAGGAAAGATTGTCCTTCCCATGGATCTTAATGTAAAATACTCAGCATAGTAATGGCTTTTGGGTAGCTGCGTCATATGCAGAAATGAAGCCTGGTGATGCTGTAGTCTTGGGAAAGGAGTTAAGTGAAATTGACTTCATGAAGCCTGCAACCATTGTTTGCATTTTCCCTTAATAGTCAAAGTGAAAACGGTAGTAGTGCCTGAAACATTCATTTCAGAAGGTACTACGGGCATCTGATCTAATATACTCAGATTGATGCAATGAGAATCCAGTCTACTGTGTGCGTATCGAACCTCTGCTTCTCTTCAGAGTAAAGTGAAGGTCACTAAACAGTTTTCATGTAATGCAGATTAAAGATTTGGCTAGATTTTCTCTTTTTGGAAACTGATGTTTAGATTATTCCTATTTTGGGTGTGTGACAAATTCTTTTGTTCGCCGAATGTAATTTGAGTAAATGCCAACTCTTTTGGTGGAAGTTAACGTTACTGGTTGTGTAAATTTTTAGGTTCTACTGAGGTTGTTGGCTCGCAAGTTATTTGTGCCAACAGTGAAGGGTATATATCTATTTTAAGTATCCTCATATCCAAAGATGCTACCCTGCTTTGAGTAGTCTAAATGTCAGTCCTTCTGTATTCTTCCTACATTGTAGGGCACTCTTGTCAATCTTGCTGTCTTTCCTTCCGATCTGGGTGAGGAATGTCTCCTCTTCAGTCATAACCACAAATACCTTATTAGGAATATGCTGTAAGTGTTGAGTACTGCAATGGGACCAGCACGAGTGTCCCTTCATCATGAGTCTCTACCAGTGTCACATCCCACTTTTCTTTTTTAACCTCGGTTATTCTTTTTTACATCTGTTAGTAGAAAGCAGGAAAGTGCTGCTCTTGACGTTCTAATTTTTGGGGAATTTTTACTGCCATCAGCTTTTCATAGTAGTGATTCACTGTTTAGCTTTTGTTTTGAATTGCCTCCTTCTAAGGTCTCGCTTTGGCAGCATGCACTGTCTCTTCGAGACGTGCTGTATCCAGAATATGGGCTTTGAGCACCGCCCATCTTTTTAATTGGTTCCTCTCTGTCCTTCCTAAATGACGGCTTTTGTTAGGTTAAATAGATTACTAGTCCCTCCTTTTGGGCTTATTTAACCTACTTTACGGATTGCCCCAGTTACGTGTACTCTTTCTCTTAGTTATTTCTGATAGCCTGTGAGCACTATTTATTTTTTTGTGACTTGCCAGCTGCTCGTACAACAACACTATTTGCGCTGGTCTTGTTTATTTTGTTGTTGCTTGTTTTGTATGCAGCCTACATGTTTACAACGTGCACTTCTATTGTCTGTACAGTCATACACTTTTTATTAGCATGGTGCCTTCCTCCCAGCCGCTGCGCTTGGTGTTGGAGGGTTGGGCTGCTTATGTGAAATCATCAAACATGTTAACACTTTCTTTTATAATTGTTGGCCAATTTCCAAATTTCTATAAGTCTCTGTGTGGGAGTCATGTACTAAGCACTTAAAACATGTTGTAAGCTTCCTTGTGTCATTTATGAGATTGAAAAAATGGTGTACAGTTTACATATTACAAAGATCGGTTTTGAGCTTTGCTCATCATTAAGAACCTGTACTTGCTAAATTTTTAAAGCAGTTTAAGTTGTACTCTTTAAAAAAAAAAAAAAAAAAAAAAAAGGCATTCGCATTACTGGCAAGGACCTGGCTACTACAGTGCAGTAGGTTTCTTATTTTTCCTACATTCATCAATCATTTAATTTCCATGTCACTGTTAGTCTTCTTTTTCTTGAACATATTCTATTAATGTAGTACAGCCCCCTACCGGCTCCGTCTGCAGACTCCTGCCTTCCAGATTCTACCCGTTACCTTCGGCTATTGGAGCATCATAGTCTCAGCCATACCCAGAACTGCTTACAGCTTTGCATCCTCTGGAGAGCTGCTTAGTGTAGCACTGGTAGGAGTGTTTGGGGTTGAAATGCAGTGTCAGACGCACTGCCAGTAATAGCCTCAGCATACACTGTTGGTTGTAGGGAGGTTTGAAGGAAGGGCGTAGAGCTATGTACCTTATCTATAGTCACAGTGCATGTTTATTGACCAACATTTGTTCACTGCTATTAATCGTGCCGTTTGGAAAAAATGATCAGCTTAAAGAGAATTCACATCTAAATATCTATAACATAACTGCATATTATGCAGAAGAGATCCTCCCCTTTGTAATTAACTTCCTCAGGTATAATCGTCTCTCGCTAAGACTGGTGTTTCTCTCAGCATGTGCAGTGGTTGATTTAAGATACTTTCTTTGTGCCATCTTTTATCTCTTGCGTTGCAAAATGCTTCCATGTACTTCTCTGAATCTACTAGTCCCTGCTAACAAACTACTCGTAGGTGCAAAATCTTTCTCACTGTAATCCAATCATGCCTTCAACCCTCTATAGCCAAACGCCTACCTTCGAAGAACTCCTTCAAAATCTTTACCCACACCCCTCACTTGTTCCAAACTGTGTTAGATAGTGCCATAGTTAAATTGCGATTCTACCAAATAAACCCTACTTATTTAAGTGTATTATAGAAACTCCCCCACCCCATTTTTCCAATTTGTTCCTTGCATTTATTACCAGATTGTTCCATTGCAAACAAAAAAACATAAGTAAAAAACATGGTCATTTACAACTCAAAGCTCGAACGTTCACCAATGCAAGACCGATTGCGTTGTAATGCTTTTTTTTCTGCATGCGCTTACAATCTTGCAACACCATGCTCTCCTTTGTTCTCTGAAAGCGATGTTACTTGGTTTTTGTACGTTGCATGTCCTGCCAGTGGAATAGCCTTGTAGCGTATTTAATGCGTTTTCTACATGCTTTTGAGATGCGTTTCAGCTTGAGTTGATGAGTTTTGTAGATTGCATTCTAGGCCTATAATTAGTAGGTAGGTTCATTCTTCTAGCTTAATGATTAACTAAATCAATCAATGTGATTTTTGGTGTTTGAGTTCATGCAGGAGAACGTATTGCATGTTTACCATCTTCTTGGTATGTAGATACCTCCACTGCCTAGGGATGTGGAAATAATCAGTGTTTTCCTTGTGGCTAGTACTTTTGAACACTGGGATACATCTCCTCACATGGCTAGCATGCCATGCATAGTGGCATTATCTACTGATTATTGTGCAGGCAACTATCCAAGATGGCTTAGAATGATTTTTATGGATTGTTTGAAACCATGACCAATAGACTTTGTGGAGTATTCGACCGATCACACTGTGGTAAGAGCTTTAGAATGTCTGGACAAGCGGAATTGAGAATAGTTTTGACATAATCTATCTGGACTAGTGTAAGGGTTGTTGCTCATTCTGGGGCACTAAACTGCTTCTTAAGGCAGACGGTCCAGCAGTATGAAAACGTGAGTACGACTGGGTGGAAGGCTGTCTCAAAACCTGGGCTCTTGCTCGACCTGTTAAAAAATCTGATGCGGTGTAGACGGTACTGCAGGGGGTTGCTCCTTCCTTGGAACTCCACTGAACTAACTCTCTCCCCTGGGAATACACTATTAAAAGTTGATGGCCCCACAGTGAATATTTTGTGTGGAGGTTTAATCAAACTCACTCCAGAGTCGTATCACATCTGCACCTCTGTTGTGCGGCTTCTCTGGATAGCCCGAAATAATCAAAGCTTGCACTGTTAACCCAAAATAATATCTTAATGGGGAGCAGGTGGGAAACCTGTAGCTGGCCATTACCTGGCTGCTTCAGTGAATCTATAAAAGCGCGATACCATGGTCAAAAGAGAGGACCGTTTCTTTGCATCCGTATAATCGCATCATCTGTTAGTGAATTTTGAACTTTAGCCTTAACAGCAAGGTACCATTAAGGCTAACATCTTCTTTGGATCTGTAGTTTGAGTAAGGCTTGCATGTCTGAAAAGCAGGGCCTTACAACCCTAAATAGAGACCAGCTACGAAGGTCGTAGGTGCTGGAAAAAAGGCATTTTCTGCCACAGTGGATCAAGAATTGAACCCTTACATGGTTTCTCAATTACCAGGAGAACATAATTTTCAGTGAGTGGGTATCTCCAGCATTTGAATACACAAAGAATGTGGTCAGCTAAGGAAAGGACACTCCATAAAAATCTGTTGATGTTTTGATGAAGTCATTTCTAAAGTTGTCCATAACTTTACATTAAAAAAGTCAGTGTTTTATGTGATGAGGAAAGGAAGACCTTTCTCATTCCATGTAAGCTTTGGGAATGTTTCAAAACTATTTATACGCCATGGGCTTCGACTTAAGGGTGGGGTGCTAAATGAATATTCAAATATACTGACATGCAGGTTGCACAGTGCTGGTCATGAATGACCTATACAATTGCCAATGTCCTCAGTTGCCTCCTTCTTGACAGAGGAAATGATTCCTTAGGGGTGCTTTTAATTTGTTCTGGTTGAATACATTGTCCAAGGCTTTACTGCCAGCTTCCTCACTTTCATAGTACTATCCAGAATTTAGTGTTCAAACAACTGAGCTGATCCTCATGACCACTCTTGGTTCAGACAAATGTGGTTCTTAACAGTTTTCTCCTAAAATCTTTATTTCGGATTTTATTCAAATACATAAAAACAAATTTAATAAAACCTATGTACAATCACAAATTTGGGCATCAGATAGCTGGCTTCTTTAAAGTTCCATCTAAAAAAGAAAAGCGGAATAAAAAAAACATGCACATGTTCATGTCACAATTGCAAATACAACAAAGCTAGCTGCACCCGATTAAAATGTAATACTTTTAACAACTATATCCTGTGGAGAAACAGCAACCACATTTATCTAGGTTTGTAACAATCCTTTTGGTACCGCAAGTAACAATGTGTCACATGATTAGCCTACAACTTGCAAATAAACGATGGTTACTGTTAGTATCAAAAGAGAGCCATAGTTCAGAGGGTTTATTCAGCTCAGGAGATTCTCTCATTTTGGCAGAGGGATTTAAAAAAAAGTCTTAAGTCCAACACAAGTCATTTTTAGGTCGAGCGTTGGTGCACACGCACTGTCTGAAACCTGTTGTAGTCCTATATGGCGTGCAAACCCGCCAGCTGCTTACTATAGGCTGACTCCTGCATCAGTCTTCTTTATTTGTTGGAGTTCCCGATACATTACTTCAGTTGTATCTCAAGGAGCACCGATTAACTACAGTTTTGCTATGCTGTAAATTTGTATTTGTTCTGTTTAGGGACTACTTTTATTTTGTGTTGTGCCACCACGCCGCTTAGCATGGCGCTCAATTTTATTTATTTGTAAGTCTCCACGGCACCCACTTCACGGGCCGCCATGCACATAAATATGCCAGGCACTGCGTTAAATATTTTAGCGCAGCACCCACTTATTTTCATTGTTATCTGCCTTGTGGTGTTTTTTAGGTCTCGCCTGACCCAGCGCATGCGCTGGTCTGGCGAGACTTATTGAGAGGGCTCCAAAAAGTGCTACCAGGCCAGCCTAGAGCTACAGTGCAAGTGCGCGCGCGCCGCGCTTTACCGCGATTACTTTCGCGGCCTCAGGGCCGCTTTGATGTTGGATCGCGATTGCGATCACTTTTGCGGCCGGACGGCCGCTTGGCATAGTCAGTAGGTCTCGCTTTTGGGACCTTATAAGTATTTAGTTATGCAACTGTTGCATGGCTAAACACTTATAAGGTCCCAAATGCGAGACCTATTGGCTATGCCAATGCTTGTTTAGGTTGAGCCTAGGCAGTGCGCATGTGATGCTCTAGGAAAACGAACTCTTGAAATCAATCTGTACTTGTGTGGTTTTGTCTTTTTTTGCTTGCTTTCTATTGGTCTTTGTGTGCGAAGGCAGTGCTCAATTGGGCAAAGGCGGGTGCATGTCCTACCTTTGCCAGCAATTGTAGCCGCTCACGGCTTGCAGTTACACGCAGCGGCACCATCTGTTTTCTGTGTGCAGCGACGGGCACAAGCGTGCGCACCACTCCCGGGCTTGTTTATTAGGTAATTTCCAGTTCCCTTGTTAAATCTCTGCTACTTCACATTCATTTTCTCTTATTTCTATTTCCATGTCGGGAAGTATGGCACAGATGCCTCCACCGAACCCCCAGTGGCTTCTTCATGCTCCCCTTTTTCACCTATGTGTCCCCCCTTTCCCCGTCAACCCTATTTTGCTCCTTTTGGCCTCCTTTATGAATTTCGTCTTTCCAGCCCCGTGTTGCTGCACATGTACACGTCTGTCATGTGATATTTTATGCCCCAGACGTTTCTGTCCTTGCTGTGAAATAGCGGGGGTGCTCTGGGGGATTGTAGCAGAGGCTTTGGATGGACCCCGCTGCCTTGTACAGCTTATCCATTTCTCTCCCACACCTGATACTCCTGCCCCACCCCTGGCTGCCGGAGTGACTCGGCCTGAAAGGAAAGTGCCCTCTAAGCAGAGATAGTGGTTCTACTTCCCTGTTGCTGCTCCTCCTTCAGTGCTCACGCGACCCCTGGTGTGGGTGCACTTGCTCCCAGATTGTCAGGGCGCTCCTGCCCCTGTCCTCCAAGGCAGTGAGTCTGTCTGTCGTTGCCCCACTACTGCAGTCTCGTCAAGCACACGAGGAGCTCAGAGCCCGAGGGGAGGCCTGCTCCGGCTTTCTATTCTGGTCAGATTTGGTCTCAAATTAAATGAATCACATGATATTGACACCCATTGCAGGCACCGCTGGAGTGGTACAAGGTGAGTGAGGCCTTGTTGTGTCAGAGCGTGTAAAGGTCCCTTGCTTACAAAGGGGCACGAGCCGATCGTGTACAACCGGCTCCACGTTGTGCAGCTATTGAGTGCACCTATTTTTGGGATTAATTTGAAAGGGAGCCGGTTTTGTTGTTGTTCTGCTTCCAACGGACGTAGCATTTTTTTCACAACGTCAGCAGTGACCGTCTGGAAGACACTGAAATGTGAAATGCCTCTAAGATTGCAGGGCACGCGATGGCTACACGGTTACTTTTATTTCTTCTCATTCTATCCAGCTGCTGAGTTTTTTTTTCTCTCTGATTTAGAACTTTAAAAATGCCATTCAATGCCTCATCAGGAGTATGCGCTATATAAATGCAATTACAAAACATTTTAACACAGTGTTTGTATTGTGATCCGTTCTGCTGCCAATAGATTTGGCTCGTTTGTTGAAGACGTGAATGCTTCCATTGTTGAATGCAAAATGACCATTACTGGGGTGCTGGGAGTATTGAGACGGATGGTACCAATATAACAAGTAATGAGCGCCGTGGATAGATGGCAACATGATGGTCGTCAGAAAAAATGTGATGTTGCTCTGAATGATGATAGAACAATCTATACAAATGAACCAACGCCTCTGAAATAAATCACATGGAAATGCCAGGTAGTTGGAAACCCTGTGGAATGAAAACATCATCAAACTAAGATGTCAAAAAGAACACCTTTCTCTTCTGAATATTTATTTACGTACATTTGATATGTCTATTACTGGGACTGCATAGGATTTGTAAGCCATCTAATCTTCCGTTTCCTCCACGGAGTCATGCATTTTATACCTCACCTTACACACATCCAACTCACAAGCTTGGAAATTGCTCCTGAAAATATAACATGAGTTCAGACACTGGCATTGGGACTCAGCAAGGGTGTGTGATGGAATGTAAACAAGCTAGCCTGTGATCTGTTTTGGTTTAAAATATATCTTGTCCGTGTCCTTGATCAAGTAATTATTGTTCCTGCTAAGAGATGTGCCCGATAAATTTTTAATTAGAATCTGTCTATCTGAAGAATGGCGTTATTTGTGGTAGATACGCGGTCAGTGCTCATATGGATGTAATCTGTAGTGTTTCAGTATAAACTGCAGTCTCGGAGAACACATCCCTTGCTACAGTGCTTTGACTGTTTTGTAGTGCCATATGCTCAATATGCCTGCCTTTTGGAGCTTTGTGGCAATAATTAAATAGAACTGCTGTGGAAGGAGATGTCTCGAAGGCTGTTCATTATACTTGCTAAGCTTGGATTAAATAATATAGGCATTCACTACAGTTCCAATTGTCCGTTGTAACAACAACCATACATTTACATCTTATAGATCAACTCCCCCGCTATACAGTTGGGTGTGCTCAGAGATAAGTAACCAGATGCATCCAATAATATCTGGGTTTGGATCCCGTTGGCAACTCTTCCTCATATGTTTTTAGGGTGTCTTTACAATAAGCCATGTCCTTAATCCATAGCTGGGCCTGTGGAATAACCCTGCTACCTCAACATAACTATATCCTGCGTTTAGCCAACAGTAATGCAATGATACAGAATTTACGTTTAGTGGATCTCGCATTAGTGACGAGGCCAAGTAGACATGTACGAATTGAACAGTCAATAGAAACTTCCAACATAACACTCAGGATTTGCATTCTCAGTCCAGTATGCTCTAATGGAATGGTAGTCCCATGCGAGGTGAATAAAACCGGCAGTATCTACCCCACACCTTGTGCATCTGGCATCTGTACGAAGACCAAATTTGTGTAGCTGAGCTGGAGTATGGTAAGTTTGGTGCAGATATTTATAATGAAGTATACGTAGATTGCCATTTGATGTAAGCATACCGGTTATATTGCAACAGATAGCCCATTCCTCCACTGTGAGGGGCATTTCAAGCGTATTGTTCCATCGCATTAATGCCTTATGTGTATCGTCATCGATATCGTCTTGAAGTTGTGTATACAGTCGTGTTACCATGTGAGAGCTGCTTGGTGATGTGATAAGCATTTGCAGAGTATTAAATGGTTTCGGCTCACTAGGATAAGCGGGGTATAGTTTCTTTTTTTTTTTTTTTTTTTTTTTTGAAACCGTTTATTGCAGTTCGTAAAAGTTACAGGTATGGGCCTACAACCATCCGGCCGGCCGCTAGAATGACAAAAACATATTGCACACATACAGTAAAAGTCTCTAGGCCGTGCAGAGCAGTGAAACAGGAGTAATCAATGGTGCAGGCCACACAGCTCCAAGCCCACAGTACGGTTCCCTTTTCTTGAAACAAAACAACACCAAAAAACCACACCCGCAAGGCAACCCGCGATCCAAACTAACAGCACGTGCTCCATAAGTGGGGGATCCAAACCAGCAGCAGAACTCTGGAGAGGGGAATGGGAATAGATCAGGGACTGGGGGACCGCGCGCCCGCGGCTGAGGGAGGGGGGCCGTCTAGGGAGACGGAGCAGGCGAGGCAGCCGGTAGCAGTGGTGGCTCACAAATACCCCCGCGGTAGGCGTTCCAGGGGCCCCAGAGTTTCACCCACGCCCCAGGCTTACCTCTCGCCACATACACCACCTTTTCACGAAACCTACACCAATCCATATGCTCTTTCCAGGCCGACACCGCAGGGGGCCTCTGGGATCCCCACAATTGAGCAATGTCGCGCTTGGCTATCATGTATCCCAGAGTCACCCACCGCGTCTGCGGGACCGAATAGTCATTCGGTTCCCATACATTCAGCAAGCATCTCCTCGCTTCAGGCAGCAGCGCAACACGCGTCACCACACGCAGGACCTCATGCACACCACGCCAGAATCGCTCCACCTTCGGGCACTCCCACAGTATATGCATGAAAGTCGCCAACGCACCACAGCCACGCTTACACATTCCGTCACCAGCAAAACCCATACGCAGAAGCCTTGGCCCTGTCACGTAAACCCGGTGAAGGATCTTGAGCTGGACGAAACGAAGGCGAGCCGGGATGGCCACCTCTTTCGGAGAGGCCACCGCGGAAATCCAATCCTCATCGTCCAGCTCCAGCCCGTCGGCAACCCAAGCCTCGCGGAGACTAGTCAGCAGGCACGATCTATCGTTGATCAGTTTTTTGTATATGAGGGAGATCGTGCTGTCCGGGACATGGCCATCTAGGACTCTGTCCTCCAGGGGGGAAGACTCCGGAATGGATGCGACATCCGGGAAGACGGAGCCCAGCGCATGGCGGACCTGTAGGTACCGAAAGTACTCACTGCCCTGCAGCTGGAACTCCGCCTGCAGCGTCTCAAAAGTTTTGAATCCCCCCCTCGTCCAGAGATCTCCCACCGTGCTGATTCCGATCGTGTCCCACTTCTCGAAGCCCTTCGACGTCCACAGGGAGCCCAACCTCTCAGACGCATACAGCGGTGACGCCCGGGTCAAACGGTCCTTCCACCCCATAGCTGCATTAGCCGCGTGCCAGACACGCACCATGACACGCGTCGGTCCCGTCAAACGGGAGTCGGGCGCGCCAGCGTAGAGCGCTCGATTGTAATCGCCACCGGGCAGGAGCATCTTATCCATCTCAAATGCCGGGTTCAAGGCGGGCCCGTAAAGGCCATGATTAATTGCAGCTAGTTGGGAGGCCCAGTAATACCGTTTAATGTCAGGGAGGGCGACCCCCCCCATCGTACCACGGGAGCGTCAATTTAGCCAGAGCAATGCGCGGCCTCCCGTCCCAGAACAGGCGCCGCTGGAGGCCCTCCACCTCACGGAAATAGCGTGCCGGGACCAAGTCCATAGTATTCTGGAGGGCGTAGAGGAAGCGTGGCAGGGACATCATTTTAAACAAGGCCGCTCGGCCGAGCGGCGAAAGCGGCAGACGCCGCCAGCGCACCACGTCCTCCCTCAAAGGCCGGAGGGGGGGCAACAAATTCCGCTCATAGCGGGCCTCCGGATCAAGAGTGATATAGATACCCAGGTACCGAAAACCTTGGGAGGCAATCTGGATCGGACAGTCCCGTGGTAGGGCCGGAGCCTCCCCGGAAAGCACATATACACAGGATTTCGCCCAGTTGATGACCAGGCCTGAGTTGCGACCGAATGAACGCAAAACATCAACCAGGACGATCAGTGATTTACGCGGGGAGGCGAGATACAGAAGGATATCGTCAGCATAGAGGGACACACGGTCCTCATGCTCGGGGGTCCAGCGGAGACCACGGATAGAAGGGTGCCACCGCAGCCACTCCGCCAGGGGCTCCAGGGCCAGAGCAAACAGGAGAGGCGACAGGGGGCAGCCCTGTCGCGTACCCCTCCCCAGCGCGAATGGGGCCGAGACTCGCCCATTCACTACCACCTGCGCCAATGGGCCCGAATATAGCAATTTGACCCAGCTAATGAAACCCGGGCCAAACCCGAATTTTGCCAGCATCGCCCAGATGTATGGCCATTCAAGCGTATCAAACGCCATGGTGGCGTCCAAGGACGCCAAGATGGCCGGCTCCCGCACAAATGGGACACGCGCGAGCACCCCGTGCAAGCGCCGCAGATTGAGCGCCGTGTTGCGGTGCGGTATAAAGCCAGATTGGTCTTGGTGGACCAAATCGCCCACCACGCCAACCAACCTGTTGGCCAACACCTTGGCGAGGATTTTGGGCTCCGCGTTCAAAAGCGAAATCGGCCTATAGGATGTGACCCGTTCACGGGGCCTCCCCTCCTTGTGGATCACCACAATTGTGGCTAGACGCTGGTCCGGCGGGAGGGAACCCCGCGAGTGGGCCGCCAGGAACATCCCGCGCAGGTGGGGCGCCAACACATCCGGGCGTAACTTGTAGAGCTCGATGGGAATACCATTGGGGCCCATGGCCTTGCCGGATGCAACCCAGCGAATAGCCAAGGCAATTTCGTCCGAGGTGGGAGGGGCGTCCAGCGAATCCCTGTCCTCCACCGTTAGGGAGGGCAGTGCGATGTCCCGAAGCAGGGCATGGGAGTCTGCCTCCGAGCAGGGGGAAACCGGGGAGTAGACTTCGCGGAAATAATCCGCGAAGCAGGAGACAATGGCTTCCGGCTCAGTGACACCCGCACCATCAACACTCTCAATCAAAGGCACCACACGGCTCGCTCTCTCCCTCTTATCCAACCACGCAATCAATTTGCCAGCCTTATCACCCACATCATACAATCGCCCCTGCTGCTCTCTACTGAGGCCCCTGGCCGCCTCCGTGACGAGGGCCCGATAGACCGCCTGCTTTAGGTGTAGAACATGCAACTTGTCGTCTGTTACCCCGCTTCCCAGGTCACCCTCCAGTTCTGCAATCTCGGCCTCTACCCGGGTCACCTCCTCCCGCTCGCGCCGCCGGGCATGGGAGATAAAGGAGAGGGCCTCCCCTCTAAGGACTACCTTGAAAGCCTCCCACAGGGAGATGGCCGAAGAGACCGACCCCACATTCTCATCGAAATATCGCTGTAGGGATTTGATCAAATCGGCACGAATGGTGGGGTCGCGCAAATACCATGCATTGATTGGGGCCACCCTGCCATCCCCCCTCGGGAAGACATCGAGATGCAACAACAATGGGGAGTGGTCTGAGATACCCCGCGCCAGATGGCGCACCTCCCCCACCCTCCCTGCGTGGGCCACCGGGACAAGGATGTAATCAAGCCGCGAGAGGCTACCATGGGCACCCGAGTGGAAGGTGTACTGTCGCAATGCAGGATGCTTTAATCGCCAGCAATCCACCAGGCCCAGCGTGTCCAGAAGGCCGGGCAGCCACGCCTGTGCCCGGGGGAGGTCCCTAGGGGGATGGCGATCCATAGACCCAGAGGCTACCGCATTAAAATCCCCTCCAACCACCAGCAGGCCACTCGGAAGGTCAAGAAGGAGGCGCCCCAGGTCCGCAAATGTGGTGGCTTGTAACCCAGGCGGGACGTACACTGATATAAAGATAAACACTCTACCCTCCATTCTTCCCACCAGAACCGTGTAGCGTCCCCTCTCATCATGGCGCACCTCATCAATCTCCAACGGGAGCGAGTTCTTGATCATAATACCCACCCCCCGCGAGCCCGAGGTGAAGCCAGAATGGGCCGCCAAACGATATCCCCGCCGGTTCATTGCATGAAAGGAGTTACCTATAAGGTGCGTCTCCTGCAGGAAGACAACATCTGGTGAAATAAGTTTTAAGTACTGCAGGACCACACCACGCTTAATCCTATCCCCCAGGCCGTTAACATTCCATGACAACACAGCCAAATCCCTACCCCCCATCATACGTCGAAACAATCGGTCGTCCCCCATCGAGCATCCTAAAAACAACAACATAGTAGCGGGTTTGCCCTGCGGTGCTAACAAACACACCCCCCCCACCCCCCGGTCCCAACAAAACTCCCCCCTCCCTGCACCCCTGCATGAGCCCAGACAGCCCCCCCAAAGTGCAGTGTGCCTGTCGCCCCATAGCTAAAATACTAACTAGTCCCCCAGAGGAGGAGGGAAGCCCCCAACAGACCCCGCACGACCTCCAGAGGAGGGGAAAATACGCAATCAATAAATGGTGAAGGAACAACGTCCAGAGCAAGGCCTATGCAGTCACCCCTCAATTCTGCTCCGGTGGGCCCTCCTCGCCAGCCGCGCCCCCCCCGCCCCCCCGGCCCCGATCTCCAGGCAGAGTGTCCAGCCAGTCCCCAGCCGCCTCGGGCCGGTCGAAGAAGTGCGTGCGACCATCCACCTCTACCCTCAGCTTAGCTGGAAAGAGCATTGAGTACTTGAGGTTCAGGTCCCTCAGGCGACGTTTAACACCAAGAAAGCTCTGCCGCTGCTTCTGGACCGCCGGGGTAAAGTCTGGGTAGAAATGTACCTCCATGTTGTCAAGCTTGACCGGTCCCTGTTGTCTGGAGGCCTGGAGGATAGCATCTCTGTCCCGGAAATTAAAAATCCGGGCAATGAGAGGCCGCGGCGGGGCACCAGTCTTAGGTCTGCCCCCGGGGACCCGGTGAGCACGCTCCACCGCAAAAAGCTTACTCAGCCCCCGGGGCTGGAGATGGGTCAGGATCAACTCTTCCACGAAAAGATCCGCCGCCTCCGCCTCTCGTCCCTCCGGCACCCCCACAATACGGACATTATTCCTCCGGGCCCGACCCTCGGAGTCCTCCAGTCGCCGGTCCATCAGGGCGCTCGCCTGGCCAAGCCGGCGCACCTCCTTCTGGAGGGCCACCACGTCTGTCGTGAGGCTCGTCGTGGTGTGGGCCAGGGAGTCGACTCGGTCGTTTGTTTTGGACAAGTCTGCCCTCACAAGGCTCACATCCACCAGGACCGAGTCTATTTTTTGCGCTAAGGTGTCGAAACGCTGGTCCACCGAGGCCTTTATCTCTGCGATGGCGCCCATGACGTCCCGGAGGGTCAGATCCACCGGATGAGCGGATGCCTCCGTCGGGCCCACCGGGGATGCACGCGATGTCTCCGGAGAACCCTTCTGGAGCGTGTAGCGGTCCATACTGTTGGCCTGGTGCGCCGCGCCACGGCGGGTCGTCTTCACCTTCGCCCGGTCGCCATCTTGTTTGGTGGACATGCTGGCTCTTCCACCGTCGTGCCAAGCACCCCAAACGGGCCGCTATACCAAGTCACGGGTGCCAGGGGGGGGGCAGGGGCGACCACCGAACCGCGGGTCAACCCACCGCCGGCGGGTCAGCCGGGCTCCTGGACAAGGCCACACCACCACACCCCGCTCCGCAGTCCGACCCCGCTTGAGAGCTAGGAGGGCGCAAAAGCGAAAGTGAAAGTGCGGGGTACGCCAGTCGCCCAGCCCCGTTCGCCGCTGTTATTCACTTTGTCCCCGGATCGCCCCACTACTCCAATCCGGGGGGCCGGCGAGGAGAAGGCCACAACCTTCGAACGATGCTCCCACCGGCGTCCGGGGTCCGATTCGAGCCCAAAAAACGGGTGGCGCCTCAGCTCCGGTTCCCCAACACAGTCCCCTCAACAAGGACAGGATATCGCCAGGATTAATTCAGGAGGTCGTGGAGGTCCTCGGGAGCCTCGCACCTACGCGGCCATCTTGGTTGCGCGCTAGGCTCCTCCCCCGGGGTATAGTTTCTTAATAGCGCCTTTTAGTCTGTGGTAAGTGAACTGAAATAGAAGTGTCTGATTGCTAATGTACCTTAGATCTTGAAGTTCTATAAATGTGCCGATAGCATAGAGGTCTCCCATCTTATCAATAACCACCTACTGTACCTAATTTTTCTTGGGTAACCGATAACCCTGGGTGAAAAAGTAATGGCATCGCCGGCTCATACAGGGGCAGTTTATTTGCTAGTTTTCCCATCTTTTGCCAAGCTGCATTTGTCGTATCAATGGTGTTAATTGCATGTGGATGTATGCGGGCCCGCCGATGTGGAAGGATAGCATTCAATGGAATAGGATGTGCGTCCACGCCTTCAATCGCGATATGAGGCATTTATGGAATGGGGTGATATCAAAAGTGCGCTTATTGTGCCTGGGCGCATAAATAATAGAGAAGGAAATCCGGGACCCTGAAGCCGCCTTTATTAAACGGTAGTGTTAAGGCTCGCAGTTCAATGCGGGCTTGTTTGCCTGCCCATATGAGGCGATTTACTACAGCAGTCAATCTTTGGAAGACCGCTTTAGGTTGGGTAATGGGAATGTTATTAAAGAGATACAGGAGTTTAGGAAGTATGACCATCTTGACAATGGCCAGTCGGTCTACCAATGATAAGGGTAAGTGTATCCATCGTTCCACTTTTTCTTCAAGTTTGCTAATTGTAGTCCTATAGTTGGCACAAATAACCGTTTCTGGGTCACGATGATACCACACCCCAAGATATTTGACCGGGTCTGTTTGCCATACAAGAGGGTATTCTACCTGATGTGGATGAGTAGAGTCTGTCAATGAGATAATGATGGATTTAGCCCAGTTAATTTGAAGATCAGAATGATGCCCGAATTTGATATATTCTCTGAGCAGCGGGGATAGATTGGTAGCCGGGTTTTTAACATAGAGCACCATATCGTCTGCATATAGTGAAATATTAAGTGGCTTTTCTAAAAACTGCAGAGCAGCATATTGATGACCCTGTCGTATTTTGCATGCTAGTTGTTCTAAAGCAATAGCAAAAAGTAACGGAGACAGGGGGCAGCCCTGCCGCGTACCCCTTTTAATTTGGATAACATCGGACACATTTGTTAACTCGTATACGCGCTGTGGGCTTTGTGTAATATTTTAATCCATCGTAGAAAAATTGGGGGGAATCCCATCTTATATAAAATGGTGTTAAGATACGTCCATTCCATCGAGTCGAATGCTTTTGCTGCATCCAACAAGACAGCAGCTGCTTCAAGGTCTGAGGCCAGATAGTTTGATAATGCAAAGAGCGTTTGAGTGTTATGGGCGGTAGATCGACCGTGTATAAATCCGGATTGGTCCGGTAATACGAGATTAGTCCTAAGCGGTTGCAGTCGTTGCGCTTTGCCAACATTTTTGTGTCAGTGTTCATTAGGGATAAAGGCCTGTATGATTCACATTTCTCCTGATCTTTATTTGGTTTCAATAGAGCAATGAGCATGGCCTCTTAGTGTAGGGGGGAGAATCTGATTGCTATGGGCGTCTCCATACATTTGTACAAGGTGAGGTGCAAGCAGGTATATGTATGTTTTATAAATTCGCTTGTAAAGCCGTCCAGTCCCGGCGCCTTACCATTGGGAAGAGACTTAACTACTTCTGTGACTTCTTCTACTGTCACCGGTTGCGCTAGATACTCCCTTTGTGCATCTGATAGCCAGGCCAACGCTACGTCTTCCAAATATGACATAACTTCAGATGGTGCGGCCGTTTCTCGCGATGCATAACTATCACCGTATGTGTCCATGAATGCTCGCAATCTACACTGTTTATCATAGTGAGATGTGCCGAGCATCGTCTTTTATAGAAAGTACCGTATGTGACATATGCCCTGCACATATTTTGCGTGCCAAAGTATGTCCTGGTCTGCCCCCCTCACCAAATGTGCCTGCTGTGTGCCGTTTTGAGACATATTTGAGTTCGTCCTCCGCAAATTCTTGATATATTCTGACGGAACTGTCCTAATAGCACTGAGGATGGACATGTCTGTTCATATTCTCGTTCCAAGGCATCTAGTCTACTCTCTTGAGATGTGCCCTCCAGATGTCTACCAAGTTAGCTACTGACATAATATTGTGCATCACAGTCACCGCTTGTCTATGTGGCTCTCTGGAGGAATCCGATCTGTCTAGTTGCTCATTCAGTCAGAAGTTAAAATCCCCGCCCCACAGTAGTGTCGGGTAGGGTCTCCAGTTTGTTCCATAATTTATAAAACCCAGGATCATCCGCATTTGGGCCATATGTATTGATTATGCCTATGCGATGCCCTCGAAGGAGCCCCATGACTAATATACCGGCCCATATCATCAGCTATGGTGTGCTCTATGTGAAATTGTGTTCCCTTTTTCACTAATATTACCACGCCTCTAGAATAGGAGGAGTATGAGGATGTCAGTTGTCTCCGCCCACCTACTCCCCATTGTGCATTTAGTAGAAGGGGCCATGTGAGACTCCTGCAGGAGTGCTATATGTATGTGTAATCTGTCCAAATATGCAAATATCTGGCGTATTTTTTGGGGGGTTATTCAACCCCCGAACATTCCATGACAGTAGATTAAGTTGTGAGGGTTGTAGTCTTATCGATATTCGCTAGTGTGATCTATACCTGGAACATGATCTCGTTGAATATGTAGGTCTCGGGCGATCACTGGGATTGTAAATGGCATGATGTTGGATGATTGGATATAAGAGATATGGAGCATTGTAATGTAATGCAGTTTAGGTAGCCTGTGAAACAAACATTTCCCACCCCCCATCCCACTTTGGCATCCCAATCACACCAAAGCCATTCTCATGCCAACATTAACAGAACTAGAACTGTGTTGGGGAGCTCCCTCTTGGGGGGGGGGGGGGGGGGATCCGCCGAGTACACGCATCAACATCTACCTAGGCAGATGTGGTCGGGTATTACACTATCTAACTGGGTGTCTGTTATTACAAGAGTCATTTTCAGTATCATAAGAGCAATAACTGACTGCCACAGACCTGGTCAGTGGCGCGCTGTCAGCAGTTCAACCTGCCCCTTCTAACATGTAGACATAAATACCAGTTAAACTGTATGTGACTGCTGGGGGATGGTGCATAGAACACAGAGTCCGAAAAAGATCTCCCACTGTGGTCGTCGCATATGATCAATATGTGGATTTGGGGGTCTCCTTGGAAGACCACCCAAAGGTGCAGGGTCCATCCTTCGTCCACGGGTCTGGGATACAAACTGAGACCAACACTGGAGCACCGAGAGAGAGGATATTTATTACAATCTCATGAGATGGAAAGAGAGCATCGGCAACAGACACCCGCAGCTTGTCTGAGGAGGCAATCTGCCAAGCACTTTGGTTCCACGTCTTATATACCCTTCATCCTCACCCCCTGCGTGTACAGTAAAGAAAGAACACCATGATTATGCAAAGGGAGACGTGTACAGAAACAATGAGCACCATAATTCTATAAGCAGAGGTCAATCTGATAAGTTAGCAGATGGTCACTGTTGGGTCCCTGCAGGGCATAGGTGAAACCCATAATTACACAACAAGCGGAGGTCAATCTGATAAGCTAGCAGATGGTCACTGTTGGGTCCCTGCAGGGCATAGGTGAAACCCATAATTACACAACAAGCAGAGGTCAATCTGATAAGTCCGAAGATGGTAGCTGTCAAGCCCTACAGGGCGAAGGACAGGGTGAGGACAGTAAGCGTGGGTGAACAGTCCTGTTCATCTGGGGTTAGCAAGAGTTCAGTCAGATTGTGGCAAACGAGGGCACGAACAGTCCTGCTCGAATGGTTTAGCATGAGTTCAAGCAGGTGGCAGTAGGTCAGGTGAGAAACAGGGCAGTGCAGAGGTGAGGTGAATCAAGATGGCAAGCCACAGCATTTGTGACCCCTGGAGAGAGGTCGCAATGGAGGATGAAGTGCGAAATGGCTGAGCTAATGGCAAGAACACAGACCTACTTTTCCACAGTTCTTTTTGCCATAAGCGAAATCATTTTTAGTCAATTGCAATGTCCATCAATAGCTGTATCTCATGTTCAATCATTATTTTATTGTTCTCGACATGAGTATTTATAGGGACTGGCTTGATAGCACTTGCAAAGAGGCCGAAAAGTGGGGGACCACATTGAATGCAAAGACAGCAAAAGAAAATTAATACAAGAGGTATCGGGACGATCATTGGAACTTTCCATCCCCAAGTCAGTAGAAGTTGCCACAACCAGGGGCCAAGGGACCATGAGCCGGTATCTTGACGATCAGAGGTGATTCGATGAAGCGTGGAAATAGCCTCATTGACAGATGAGGAATGATCTGGGATGTACACACAGCAGCTGGTACCGATGATGCAGCACACTCCTCCGCGGTCAGCAAGGATGACATCCTGGACCATGCGGTTTTGTAAAACGACAAGGCGTACTGCTTGGAGCTCCGCTGTGGTGTTGGCCAGAATACCAGCTGTGATGACAGTTGCTTCCATGACCCTGATGAGGTGGCGAATGGCTCTGCTGTTTTCCATCGGCCCCCAGAAGGGAAGAATGCCTTTCATGGCATCCAGGAATAGTTGAGGTAGTGTCTGCTTGGTCGATCACTTTGTTGTTGCGGTGGACGTGATGATGAAGAGGAGGAGCAATATAGGCAGGAGGAAGGAGAAACGCTATATAACATGTGCCTCCCCAGTTTTTGTGAAGCCAGCTGTGCTTTTTTCCCACACACGAAGTAGGTGTTTGGGGAGGCAACAAGCGGTGGTGGAAATGTCGTGTTCAGAGTTGCTGTTATGGCACAAGTACTGTCCCCAACGTACTCAGTACCTAGAACAACTGATGGGGGCAATGTTCGCTTGGCGTGGGCCTTCTTTTTGAAGCTAGAAAAGCGTAGACTGTCAGTGGTGTTGAAGATCCGCATTTCCTCTTGTTCATCTTCCGATATTTTCATGGGACTGTTAGTTGGACAGAAAGGGTTGATGGTGTTGCCTGTCTTGTTCCACCATAATTCGTCCCGGAATTACTGGAGAAATGTATCAGCGATGTTGTTTGTCTGCTGAGCATCCATGATCCTCATCATCCAGGCAAGGCAAGAGGTATGTACAGAATAGGGGTAAGGAAAAAGCGATATTGGGTTTTCCGTGGATTGAGGTAGAAGACCACAGACCCAACAGTTCGTTTTGTTCAGGACCATATTATGCTGATGCAACATTTGAATAAAAGTGTTATTCCAAAAGTCTTGTCTTCTGTGTTGGAGCTAAGGGGGCAAGGACACCTGCGAGTGTTCAGTAGGTGTGGCATCAGTCGGCAATATGGTACCTTTTGCCGGCGCTTTTTCCTCTATAATCCAGAAGATGATGATAAGAATAATCGTTAGGCAGAGAAATACTGTTGGCACTATTGACCTTCGGTTATACAGTCTGTTATGGAATGCCTTCTTCTGCTCTGCGTTTTTAGGCATAGTCGATCTTCTTTTGGGCTCTACAGCTGTCGGTGAGGGGGACTGAGCCCTACGTGTCGTCGGTAGCTGGTGGTTGCTTCACTGGCTAGGCTCCTCAATACCCCACTATGAGTATCGATCCACCCCACCAGACTGTACTACCGCCCTGCGACTTTTGGCTCAGCCCTCCTGTCCAGTCGGTGGAGCCCCAGAGTTCGTGCGAGGACGGAGGTTGTATCTTCCTTTGGCTGGCACAGTGTGGTCTTCGAACAGTTCGAGCTCTGGTTCTTGGAGGCCATACACTGGGCAGTCGTGTGCCAGTACTTCCTTGTAGGCAGACAGAGTTGGGTCAGTCTGTGTGATGCTGGGGACCTTCCGGCAATGAACGGCATGCACCCACGATTTCTTGCCTTCCACTCGTAGGGCCGTTCGGGTCATCAGGAGGACTAGCAGAGGACCTTTCCACCGGGGCTCCAACGTTTGCTTCTGAGAAAAGTTCTTCACCAGGATGTAGTCGCCTAGCTGAATGGTGTGTCCTGGCCCTGTGGATCGGTCGGGCAGCGCTTCCAGAACCTGCTGATTAATAGAAGACAAAGTTTGTGTAAGTACAGACAAGTAGTCGCACAGCATTTCACAAGGAGAATCCGACAAGGTGGTAGCCGGGGGCGCGCCCCAAATGTTCATTGGGTGTCCAAAAACCACCTCGTATGGGGTCAACGAGGTGCGAGAATGCAGGACAGATCTTTTTGATAGAAGGGCCAGTGGCTATGCGTCGGGCCATCTAAGCCCCGTAGTCTCCACTATTTTGGCTAGTTTTGATTTGATAGTGGCATTGTATCTTTCCACCAAGCCTGCTGACTGGGGGTGGAAGACTGCGTGAAATGTTTGCTTGACCCCTAGTCCAGCTAATATGTGTTTGACTACCTCTCCAATGAAGTGGCTCCTGCCATCACTCCAGAGCACCCGGCAAAGGCCATAGCGGGGAAAGAATTCTTTCAGCAACATTTGGCGGTTGTTAGGGCAGTGTTGTCTTTGACCGGGTAGGCGTCCGCCCATTTGCTGAATGCGCAAACAACCTTTAGGACTTATTTAAGGTTGTTGCACCGTTCCATTTGGATATAATCCATCTGTAAAACCTCGAAGGGTGCCGTGGGGATGGCAAACCCAGCTCGGGGTGCCTGGGTCCCTTTTCCTACATTGTAACGGAGACATACTAACATTGCTGTACCAGCCTTGTGGTGGTAGACCGGAGTTGGTTGTTATCCCACACTTCCTGTAAGATTTTAGTTATGGTGGCAGCGTTGGTATGGGCTGGTAAATGAGTCATGTTCAACAATTGGAGGAGATAGGCATTTGTCAATTTACACAGTTTTGTGTCCTTGGACCGCCAACAATTCTCCTCGTCGAGCATGCCCTCCTTTTCCCATTGTTGAAGTTCTCCAGGAGTGGCAGACTGGATGTCCCTGATCTGTTGTCTAACGTCACGCCACTTCTCTGCTTGGGATTTTATAATGTACATGGCGGTATGTGTTCTTTCTTGTGCAGTGGCTCGGGCTGTCTCATCAGCGAAGGCATTTCCAGTCCTATTTCGTCTGTGATTTTCTTGTGGGCATTGCATTTGACAATAGCTACTGTTCGTGGCAGTGCCAAGGCTTGGAGTAACGCAGTTACTAAGTCACCATGCCGGATGGGCATCCCATGTGACGTCAAGAATACTCTTTCCAGAGGATACCAAAACTGTGTGCTACTCCAAAGGCATATTGGCTGTCGGTGTAAATGGTGACAGACTCTGGCTAAGGATACAAGCGCGGGTGAGAGCTATAAGCTCTGCTGCCTGGACCGATTTCTGAGGTATGCATGCAGTTTCAACAATGGTGTTGGTAGTAGTGATGGCGTAGGCAACAGATGTGGTACCATCTGATAGTTTAATACAGGACCCGTCCACCCATAATTGCCCATCCTCTTCTGTGAGAAAGGGATGTCTTTCAAATCTACCCGCCCCTTGGTCTGTTCTTCTGTTTGAAAGAGAGTCATGTGGAGTGTCTGTGGTGTCTGAATCTGGTGTGGGCAGAGGTGTGGCGGGGTTCAAGGTCGTACATCGCTTTAATGTGATGTGGGTTGCTAACAACGTAAGTTTGTATCCTGTCAGTCGTGCACTAGTGAGGTGTTGCGTCTTTGTCTGATTTAGCAATATGTCGACTGCGTGGGAAACTAATACCGTCATTTTAGATCCCAAAACAATTCCCTCACTTTGTCGAATAGAGACGGCCACAGCCGCGACCGCTTTAAGACAAGAGGGCAGACCTCGGGCCACAGGGTCTAGAGTTGCCGAAAAGTAGGCGCACAGGCGTTTTGGTGCCGTGAATTTGGGTCAAGACCGAGAGAGCGCATCCTGAGCGTTCATGGGTGTAGAGGCAGAAGGGTTTAGAGTAGTCAGGTGTGCCCAGTAAAGGTGCAGTACAAAGAGCGCGAGATAAGTCTTCAAAGGCTTGGTTGTGTTCCTGTGTCCAAGGGAGGGGTGTGGGTGTGTCTTTTGTAAGTAAAGCAAGGAGTGGCTTAACTATGCAGGAAAAATTTGGAATCCTTTGACGAGAAAAAGAAGTGAGGCCACTTAGTGCACAAACCTCTCTTTGGGTAGTAGGAGAAGAAAGGCGTAGTATTGTCTGGATGCGGTCAGGTGTGTGTTTTCGTCCCTCCTTGGACAGAAGATGGCTGAGATAGGTCACCTGTTGTCTACAATACTATAACTTATTCTTGGACACCTTATGGCCCTGTGACGCCAAAGTGTGAAGTAGTAAGAGAGGCAGTGCGAGCCAGGGTCGGAGTATCTGCAGCCAAAAGAATTTCATCGACCTACTGAATGAGGACAGCGCTGGGTGGTAACTGTATCTGGTTGAGCTGTTTAAGGGCTTGGCTGTATTTGCTCGGACTCTGTGTACCCTTGTGGAGCCCGGCAGAATCTGTATGATCTGTTTCTTATGGTAAAACCAAAAAGGTAGCGTGAATCATGATGTACTGGTATGGAGAAAAAGGCATTTTTTTTTATATAAATCTTTTTATTAAACATAGATCAGTGAGTGGTACATTACAGAAAACCAAACAATTGAAACTTCACAATAAGCATGAGTGGATGGACATACTGTATATAAGAGAGGAACATCACGGAGAAATAGGGTCATCGTGATCTACTTATCGAGGTGGTGCACATATCTCTTCTCTATAGATATTCCATGGGCTCCAGACATGGGACCACTTTTTTGGACACCTCCTTGCCAAATACACGGTCTTTTCTCTGAACATGCACCAATCGAGGTTTCTTTCCCAGGCTTCTAATGTGGGTGGATATGCTGCCCCCCCCAGAGTTGAGCGATGTTTCTTTTTGCCAGCATGAACCCAAGAGTGGCCCATTGCGTCTGGGAAATGTTTAAATCTGTAGGCTCCCAAACATTTAGGAGGCATAGGCTCGCCTCTGGACGTAGGGAGACATGTAACACCTCATTTATTGTGTCGTGCACTTTGCGCCAATAAGTGCTGATATGTGTGCATTCCCAGATAGTGTGCATAAACGTTCCGGTAAGGCCGCACCGCCTTTCACATTCCCCTGTATCAGACCACCCCATTTGCATTAACCTAGGTCCCGTTATGTAGATTCTGTGAAGGATCTTAAGCTGAACCAATCGTAAACGTGCTGGGATAGCTACCACTCTAGGGGAAGACACTGCTGCTTGCCAATCCTCATCGTCCAGCTCTAGCCCATCATGTGCCCACTTATCCTGCAGTGCCAGGAGAGGATTAGCCACGTGGTTAATTAGCTTTTTGTAAATTAATGATATTGTTTTTTCAGGGAGGTGACCGTCTAGGATTCTATCCTCCAGGGGAGATGCCTCTGGGGGTTTTACTTCCCCGGGCAAGGAAGATTGGAGTGAGTGTAGGACCTGAATATAACGAAAAACTTCTGTCTCTGCTAATTCATATTCACTCTGGAGCGTGCTGAAGGACTTGATCCCCTCTTTTCCCCACATATCTTTAATAGCTGAGATCCCAATAAGATCCCATTTGTCAATTCCCTTCGTTTTCCAAAGGTCTCCCAGTTTCTCTGAATCCCAAAGGGGGGTGGCCAATGTTAATTTATGTCTCCAACCAAGAGAGGTAGTGGCGTCGTGCCAAATTTGAACTGAGTGTTAAGTAGGGCCCATTAGTTTGAATAGTTTAGGTCGGGAGTATAATGCCCTACTATATGCGCCACCCGGAAGGAGCAATCTGTCCATGGCGTATCCCGGGTCATCCGCACGGCCATACGTGCCATGATTAATGGCTGCTAGCTGGGACGCCCAGTAATACTTTTTGATATCGGGGAGGCTGATGCCCCCATCATACCAATTTGGTGTTAATTTACTCAGAGCAATTGGAGCCCTGCCTTCCTATAATAGGTCCCTCTGCAGGCCCTCAACCTCTTTAAAATAACTAGCTGGAACTGGATCTAAGGTGTTTTACAGGGCATATGAAAATCGTGGCAGCACCATCATTTTAAATAACGTAGCTCTGCCCAATAGTGAAATTGAGAGCGTCTTCCAGCTAGTGATATCCGTTTCAAGTCTACGAAGAGGGGGAAGACTATTTTGGGCATAACGGACTGAGGGGTCCAATGAAACAAAATCCCCTAATATTTGAATCCTATCGAATTTGTTATGGGGCAATTTCGGGGGGGGGGGGGGGGGTGTCTCCCCTCAATACAAACAATGATTTTCCCCAATTGATGGAAAGTCCAGAGAACCTACCGAAGACTGTGTAAGAATGCCCAGTACTACCGTAAGATGTCCTAGGGGAGGCCAAATGGAGTAATAGATCGTCTGCGTAGAAAGATATGCGGTCCTCCCACCCGGGGGACCATCGCAGACCTCTTATCATTGGATCCCAACGTATCCAAGCAGCAAGTGGCGCAAAAGGCGTTCTTGAGGTCTATCGCCGTGAAGGTGGTAGCAGTTGATGGGAACATTGTTAATATAGTTGTCAGAGACCACAGGGTATTGCGGGACCACTATTTTGTTGACCGCGCAAAGGTCAATGATGAAACGGTATATTTTCTCAGAGGTGGACGTGTGTTTCCAGACTGGAAGGACAGGACTACTGCAAATGTTGGAATGGACTTCCTCAACTACCCCTTATGTAATCATATCCTGTACTATAGTCATGAGGGCCTTTTCTCCTTCTGCAGAAATCTTGTACTGAGGCAGGCATTTTGTTTCACTGTTATTTGGACAGGGTCCATAACAATCTCCCCCACATCGGTGTCCATGACAGCCCACAGGGTGTCTGGTAATTGGGACAAATCCTGCTGTTCGGAATCAGTTAGGCAATAAAAGCGTGATTCATAACCGATGGGGCAATCATTGTTCAACAATATGACTGACATTTTGGGGAGAACAGCAAATGATGGCTCTGTAGTGTTTTAACAGATCAATGCCCATCAGGTTATCTGGGCAATTTGGGGGGAGCAGAAAAGAGGGCATCGCTGTGTTCCCTTGTATGTCCAGGGTTACCTTAGTAGAAAGGGGGTTGATAGAGGGCGTGCCGTCAAATCCTACGGAGGTGATCGATAAGCCGGACAGGGGTGCCCTAGGAATGAGTTCTTTTGATAGGGCACTTCTAGAGGCCCTGGTGTCAACCAAAAATTTGCCCTGCGTACCAACCACCGTAGCTGTGACATAGGGACCTGTTTGATCGACAAGAAGTTCTACTGGTTCCTTCCCCTGGCTGTCTCATGCATACTCTTTGTCGGGGAACTGATCAGTGGTAAAATCTTGGGTAACAGCCTGCCTGGAAATATCAAAGACGTTTGGATGCTGTCCGCCAAAGGGTGGTGCAGGATCTCTCCCTCTTCCTCTAGGTGCTCCTCGCCCTCTCCCTATGGTATTTCGCTGCAAAAGTGGACACTCTGCACACCAGTGGCCTGTTTCTTTACAAGTCGCACACTGGTCCTGGGACAGTTGACGTGGGGGCTGGTGTGTTCTAGCAGCTGCAGGCATATAATTGTTCTGTTGGCCCCTACAGTTTCCTCCCCCTCCCGTGCCTATTTGGGAAAGCATCACCTTTTCTTTGAGGTTTTTTCTTTTTCTGTCTTTTACCTCCTCTATTTTATTTTGCAGATGTTCGTAAAATTGGGCTATTGTCAAGATCTGCGCTAGTGTTGCCGTAGGCCACGTGCTTTCGCTACTCTGTAATCTAGTGGAGATCAGTAGCAACAATCCCTTAACAAAAGTTTGAACTAGTAATTGTCAGCCTGTCTCAGTCATCGTGTCCTGTCCACTATAGTCAACAAACACCTGGCTGAGTCGAGAAGTAGTCAGACGTAGTTTCCTCAGACTTTTGCTTACATGCAGTAATGACTGTCCAGTCAACCTTTCTGGCCGGAATGGTGGCCTTTAGCTTCGTTACTAGGCGACCTGGTAGTGCTAAAATAGCTTCCGCTGGCCTTTCCCCAGGTTTTCTATCCTTATCCATTGTTACAAAATCTTTCCACTTGTGACCGAATACGGTCTGATCGTCTATTTTCCTCATTAGTCTCCAGATGTCTGGCGGCAGTATTAGCCCAAAAAACTGATCAATGTCTGTTAAGGTCATGGTGTAGGTGGCAATAACCGTTTCCAGCCCTTCGTAGAATCCAATTTGATTCTTCCGGTGGTCAGGTAAGTCCTTTTTAAAAGCGAAGATGTCAGCTCGAAGCCACGGAGTGTACACCCAATTATATAACGTCCTGCTCTTCGCATCTGGACTATCTAATCCCTCAGCAGTACCCTGTCCTCTAGCAGGGACAAAAACTGGAGCATCTTCTCTTATCGGTGCCATATGGCCTCCCATTGCTCCCTCCACTGCTGGTTGTTTTTCCTCTTCCTCCTGGTCTCTCCTCAAACTTTCCATCATTTGTAGTGTAAATGCTAACAAGCTGTGGCTTTCCTCAGCACTTCCTCGTCCCTCTGTCAATTTACGAAATAATTCTGTAATATGGCCTGCTGGTGTTACTCCGTGGTGTTTCTCATAAAGAGATTATTTCATAAGCAAATTGCTGTAGGAAGTAGCACTTGCAGGGTGGTGCATAGGCTTCATAGATCGCACGGATCTGGTTTGATGTGGAAAGATCCTTCAGGCAGGTGCAAACGAGATCATTCAGAGCCTGTTTCTCTGTAGGTGTAATGCGGGGTGTGTGTGATCGAGCAGAGGGGGCTAACCTGGGGTCGGATGGAGCAGGAGGGGCAGTGTGATCGGGAGGTGGAGGTGGAGGTTGGGCGTGGGGGGGAAGGGGGGGGGGTGATGCATTCTCACCGTCCGGGTGTGGGATAGGATGGGGAGGGACATGGTACGGTGGTGGCCGTGGGCGGAGGAGAAACTCCTCCTGGGGGTCCGTTCGTGACAAGGGAGCGTAACGTACAGAGTATTGACCGGACCTATTTAATCTATATTCCGTATCTGCACATGTGATTTTTGAAGCAACCTTTTCACGCCGCAATTCCTCTAATGACCGTTTATCAATTTTCCTAGCCTCTTTCTGCAATCTAGCCTGAGCCCTTCTCATCCTCTCAGTTCCTTCCTTTTTCCACGGACCCAAGGCATCAAACATCGCTTGTCGGGACCTCCTCCTATGAAGTTGTGCCTCTACGGCCTCAAGTTTCTGGGGTTCGAAAGAGCCATACATAGGCCATTGAGTGTCTACATCTTTAGACGTGTATTTATGCCATAATGAGTAATACATTGTGGGAGAAATACCCTACTTTATGTACATGTCCTTACTAGGGGTACCTTCCGGAGGAGCTGGCTGACTATCCTCCAGCACCCTTGATCGAGTTGTGCAACAACAAAACCATCGTGCAAATTTACTAAACACGAGCATGTTTTTCTATGTTATCTTACCAAGCGTCTCTACAAGTTTCTAGGCCGGACAAAAAGTCCACATTACCAGTTTCACTTTTTGCAAAGAGTGATCAAAAGCCAGATAACCAAAACCAAAGGTATCGCCAACCGGAACCCTTTGTCTCGTTCTCCAGGTGGTCTCTTTACTGCAAAGCTCGTCTAAGTCTATCGGGGGCCTCAGTCAGGACCGGCGCCACTTGCGGTGGTCTTCTCTGCTACAGTGAAGGTTGGGTGGTGGCTACGAAGACGAGGGTCTCTTTCACATAAGTATACCCCACCACCGTCCATTCAAACTTCCTCGTTGGGACCCCTCGCCCGGGCAGCCGCGTCACTGTGGATTTGGGGGTCTCCTTGGAAGACCACCCAAAGGTGCAGGGTCCACCCTTCGTCCACGGGTCCGGGATACAAACTGAGACCAACACTGGAGCGCCAAGAGAAAGGATATTTATTACAATCTCATGACATGGAGAGCATCGGCAACCGACACCCGCAGCTTGTCTGAGGAGGCAATCTGCCAAGCACTTTGGTTCCACGTCTTATATACCCTTCATCCCCACCCCCTGCGTGTACAGTAAAGAAAGAACACCATGATTATGCAAAGGGAGGCGTGTACAGTAAAACTGACCATAATTATACAAGCAGAGGTCAATCTGATAAGTTAGCAGATGGTCACTGTTGGGCCCCTGCAGGGCATAGGTGAATCCCATAATTACACAACAAGCAGAGGTCAATCTGATAAGTCTGAAGATGGTAGCTGTCAAGCCCTGCAGGATGAAGGGCAGGGTGAGGACAGTAAGCGCGGGCGAACAGTCCTGTTCAACTAGGGTTAGCAAGAGTTCAGTCAGATTGTGGCAAACCAGGGCACAGACAGTCCTGCTCGACTAGCTTAGCATGAGTTCAGGCAGGTGGCGGTAGGTCAGGTGAGAAATAGGGAAGTGCAGAGTTGAGGTGAATCAAGATGGGAAGCCACAGAGCCTTTGTGACCCCTGTAGAGAGGTCGCAATGGAGGATGAAGCACAAAATGGCTGAGCTAATGGCAAGACAACAGACATACTTTTCCACATAACTCCTCTCACCAGTGGCACTATAGTGAACAGTTTCCAGCCCCAAGTGGTTACTAGGTCCCAAAACTATCCTGACCAAGTCCAATCTCCATTGTCCTGATGTATTTCATCAGCTAAGTGGTGAAGCTTTTTTAGCTCAATTAACATTAAGGGCGTTTTATGTACAGATTGAACAAACGTATAATGCTTATATATTTTATCAGTGCGAATCCTTAAAAGAGGATAAGGTGAAGTGATAATTTTCAGGTGGAGTAGGATGCACTAGGCTATGAACAGGGTAATATGTTTCAAGCCTCCAAAATAGACCCAAAAAATCTAAATACTAGCAATAGAGCACTTACAAGTATCCCTATTTTCCTCCTTTTTGTCCCAAACTGTCGGCTTTTAGCAGGGGCATTCGGGGCAAGTACTTCTATTTCTACTAATAGGTCAGAAAACACCTTCCCAAAGGGCCATAATGGCAGATCCACAACTTTAACCATTTCAACCTAATCTATATACAAATACCTATTTCAGAATAACACCTAACACTATTCCCTATACTGGTCTTTATATTCAACCTGTGCTGTTTCTTTCGTTTCTTTCCTCTTCCTATAGTATTTGTTGTTTAGTTGCCAAGGTAACGGTGTAGCGTAACGATCAGCCAGGAACAGAGCAATATAATCTCAATTCTCCAAAAATTCCTTCTCTACACTATCAAAGAGCATTAAGTCCCAAGTGTCTTTTGCTTCAAAGCCTCACTTGCAAGCTTATGTACCTGTCCGGACGTTGGCGGTCTTGACCACCGGCATGGGTTGCTACCTCTGCAGAGATGGTTTCTTCAATCAAAGTCTATAGTTCTTTTCGGCCCTTGGCCACACTTAGTATCAAGGCTGATGCTCAAACAGAATCTGTTCATCGTGGTCAGGCATGATAAATCTGAAAGAAACACGTTAGTTAAATTCCTCACCTTACACGTTAGTTAGATTCCTCACCTTAGAATATCCCCAGGCGTCAGACTGGATCCGGAAGATTTTTCGTCAGCAATACCCCTTGCGCGTCGCTAGGCGTCGTCTGCGGCTCCGCGTCCGTCGTCGGCGTCGTGCGCCGGAATGACGTCGTCGGAGTACTTAGACGCCGCCCTTGCGCGCTGACGCCAGTTCTTTTTTACGCGCCAGTAAGCGCAGATCCGGGAGAGCTACCCCTTTAGTCACTTTTTGACTAACTTTTTCGATCTTTTTTGATCTTGTCAATCTACTCCGGTGCCGGTACGATGCCTGGTTTTAAAGCCTGTGCTGACTGTAGCCGCTTGATGTCGGTTACGGACCATCACCGCCGGTGCCTTTACTGCTTGGGCCTCGACCACGACGCGGAGTCGTGTTGCGACTGCAAGGCCCTGACCTCGAAGGCTAGACGGGAGCGGTCCCGTAAGCTTCTCGAGATCTGCCACTCGGCTCCGCGCGTCGCTCGATCCCGGTCCAGGAGGAGGTCCAAGGATCGGTCGCGGAGCCGCAGCCGACGTCACCATCGGTCGTCGGGATCCAAGTCTTCGGGTAAGTCGAAGCATTCCAAGAAGTCCAAGAGGCGACACCGCTCTTCGGACTCCCCTCGCCGGTCGCGCGACTCGGCCGAGGGTCAGGGTGGTTCCACCCCTGAGGCTACGGCGGAGCTGCAGGCGCCGCGCACGTCCCCATACCCGCCGGTCCCTGGGACTGACGCGACGCCGGCGGAGGTCAGTGCCTTCCTCTCGGCCATGAGGAGCCTGGCCCCGCCGTCGGCGCCCGCTGGCGCGCCTTCGGGCCCCGCGGACCCGACAGGGCTGCCTTGCCTGCCGGTGGCTCCGGCCCCGGCGTCGTCGACGGCTCCGGCCTCGACGCCGCAAGCGCCCGAGGGACCCGCTCCCGAGTCCCTGCCGATGCCGGTCGACCTCATCACGCCTCCTCCGCCGGCGTCGACACCGGTGCCACCGCCGACGTCTACTCCGCTCGACGTCGGGCCCCAGTTCAGTCCCACTCTGGACCCGGCGCCGCTACGGCGTCGATGGACGCCGCGTTCGGCGCCGCTAGAGACCCACTATGTCTACCGTCCGTACCTTCCTCCTGTATACCAGGAATCGGATGATGGGGACAATTGGGAGGGATCCGAGGATCCTATGGCCGCTCAGGCTCAAATGTCACAGGACTGGGCAGATGAACTGGGGGAGGCCAGTGGCCTGGATACCTCTCCAGACACTGGATTCGTCTCTCCTCCGACTGTGGCTTCGGAGGAGGGCGCTGCTTTCTCTGTGGTGCTGCGCAAGGCGGCCGCAGCCCTTGGGCTCGAGCTGCCTGCCGTGGCTGTGAGGACCAACGTCCTCACTGAGGTGCTTCAGTCTGCAGCAAGCTCCACTGAGCCTCTGCTGCAATTCAATGAGGCCCTCATTGACGTTCTACAGGGCACCTGGTCCAAGCCCTCCACAGTCCCTCCTGTGGACAGGAACGTCGCCAGGCGCCACCGCCCTGCTCCGGGCGACCCCAGTTTTCTGTCCCAACACCCTACCCCTGAGAGCCTGGTTATCCAGGCCTCCACCTGCCAATCCTCTTTCCCGACCGCCCCGCCGGACCGGGATTCCAAGAGACTAGAACAGTTTGGCAAGAAGCTGTTCTCCTCCCTTAGTTTGGGCCTGCGGTCTTTGAACACCGCTTGTCTCTTGGACCGTTATTCCCACTCTCTGTGGGATGCGGTGGAGAACGCGCTGCCCCTGTGTCCGGAGGAGGTCCGGACACGACTTACCCAGGCTCTGGCCGATGGGAGGGATGCTGCGCGACATGCTATACGATGTGGGCTTGACACCACAGACTCGCTGGGTAGGGCCATTTCTACCACAGTGGCGCTTAGACGTCACGCCTGGCTGCGGTCCACGTCATTTTCGGGTGATGTCCAGAGCACCCTCATGGACATGCCCTTTGATGGCACTCGCCTTTTTGGCGAGAAAGCGGACAGTGCGCTGAACCGCTTTAAGGACTCCCGGGCTACGGCTAAGTCCTTGGGCCTCTCGGCCCCGCAGTCGCAAACTTCCGCCTTTCGCCCCTTTCGTGGCCAAGGAAGGGGTGCCTCCTCACGTACGCCTAGCCACCAGCCGCAGAACCAACCTGCGCGCGGTCGCGGACGTGGTTTCCGCCGAGGCGGATCTGGAGGTCGATGAGGTCAGCCCACATCCACCCCGGCAGCATCCGCCTCAAAGCCTTCCTAGTCCGAGCTTTCAGGCCCATTCCACGCCAGTGGGGGGCAGAGTTCGCCATCACCTCCTCCACTGGCGGTCCATCACATCGGACAGGTGGGTGCTGCAAATCGTCCGAAGGGGCTACTCCCTCCCCTTCGAGACGACCCCTCCAGCCATGCCACCGCAGCACCACCGTATCTCGGGGGATCATTTGAATCTTCTCCACGAGGAAGTTTCGGCCCTCTTGGCCAAGGGGGCCGTCGAGCGCGTTCCGAGCCCAGACGTAGGTCGTGGTTGTTATTCCCACTACTTTCTGGTTCCCAAGAAGGGCAAAGGGGGCCTCGGCCCTATCTTGGACCTCCGGAACGTCAATGCCTTCCTCCGGAAGGAAAGGTTCAAGATGTTAACCTTGGCTCAGGTTCTAGCTGCCCTAGACCCTGGAGACTGGATGGTAGCGTTGGACTTGCAGGACGCATATTTCCACATCCCCGTCCTGCCGGCCCACCGGCGTTACCTGCGGTTCAAGGTGGGCCAAGAGCACTTTCAGTTTACCGTGCTCCCCTTCGGCCTCACCAGTGCCCCTCGGGTGTTCACGAAAGTGATGGCGGTGGTCGCAGCTCATCTGCGCTGATCAGGGGTTCCAGTCTTCCCCTATCTCGACGACTGGTTGTTGAAGGCGGGCTCGCCCCAGACAGTCGTCTCCCACCTCCAGACTACGGCGGATCTCCTGCATTTGCTGGGATTTTCCATCAACGTGCCGAAGTCACACCTGAGTCCCTCTTAGAAGCTCCTCTTCATCGGAGCGGTTCTCGATTCGGCGCAGTTCCGGGTCTATCCTCCGGAACAGCGGGTCCGGGATATACAGGCCCTGATTCCCATCTTTCGGCCTCTATCCTGGGTTTCGGTCAGGCTAGTGTTGCGGCTTCTGGGGCTGATGGCCTCCTGCATCCTACTAGTGCATCACGCCAGGCGGCGCATGCGGGCTCTGCAGTGGGACCTGAAGTTTCAGTGGGCCCAGCATCACGGCAACCTGTCCGACCATGTCTTGATCTCGGAGGGCACTGCACAGCAGTTGCAGTGGTGGCTCACGGACCGCGATTGGGTCGAGGGCAAGAGCCTCTCCCTTCCCCAACCGGAACATGTCGTAGTGACGGATGCGTCCCTCCTGGGATGGGGTGGCCATATGGGAGAGGCGGAGATCAGAGGCCTCTGGTCTCCGGCGGAGTCTCGTCTCCACATCAACCTGTTGGAGTTGAGGGCGATCCGACTTGCACTGAAAGCCTTCCTTCCCTCTGTCAGGGGAAGTGTCGTGCAGGTGTTCACGGACAACACCACCGCCATGTGGTATTGCAACAAACAGGGCGGGGTGGGGTCGTGGACCCTTTGTCAGGAGGCTCTGCGCCTCTGGACGTGGCTGGAACACCAGGGCGTCACCCTAGTGGTTCAACATCTGGCGGGCTCTCTGAACGCCAGAGCAGACGAACTCAGCCGCCGGTGCATGATGGATCACGAATGGCGTCTGAACTCCGAAGTGGCGCAAGGTCTCTTTCAGCAGTGGGGAGAACCTTGGTTAGATCTATTCGCCAACGAAGAGAACGCGCAATGTCAGCAGTTCTGCGCGTTGGAATTTCCAAGGCGGCACTCGCTCGGCGACGCTTTTCGTCACGAGTGGAGTTGCGGTCTGTTGTACGCCTTTCCGCCTATACCACTTCTGCCCAGAGTGCTAAAGAAGATCAGGCACGACCGGGCCCAAGTCATCTTGGTGGCTCCGGATTGGGCACGAAGGTACTGGTATCCCGAGCTACTCAGTATGTTGACCGATCCCCCGATACGTCTGCCCCTTCGGGAGGATCTTCTGTCGCAGCAGCAGGGGACGGTCCTCCACCCGAACCTGTCCAGCCTCCACCTCCATGCGTGGAGATTAAGCGGCGGCAGTTGATGCCATTTGACTTGCCTCCTGAAGTCTGTGATATCATTCTGGCAGCCAGGCGTCCCTCCACAAAGACGGTATACGCCTGCCGGTGGAACAAATTTGTGGCATGGTGCACAGCAAAGGCTGTGGATCCCCTTTCCGCCCCTCTTTCTGAGGTTCTCCTCTTTCTTCTTTCTTTGGCCCGGCAGGGCTCTGCCCTGGGCACTCTGAAAGGTTATCTTGCTGCCATCTCTGCCTTCTTGCGGCTTCCTGATCAGCCTTCTCTTTTCAAGTCCCCTGTAGTTACACGCTTTCTAAAAGGCATTACTCACACGTTCCCTCCTGTCCCTTTCGTAATGCCTCAGTGGGACTTGAATCTTGTCTTGACATTCCTAATGTGCGCTCCCTTTGAGCCTCTTCACAATTGTCCTCTTCGTCTTCTGACTCTTAAGACTGCTTTTCTGGTAGCCATCACCTCGGCTAGGCGGGTGAGTGAGCTCCAGGCTTTATCTTCAAAGCCTCCTTTTCTGTCTGTTCATCCGGACAAGGTTGTCCTCCGGCCTCGTCCCTCCTTTCTTCCGAAAGTGGTGACTCCATTTCATCTTGGGCAGTCTGTCACCTTGCCCACCTTCTTTCCGCCTCCGCATCCTTCCAAAGAGGAAGAGAGGCTCCACCGTCTGGACCCAAAACGTGCGCTCTCCTTTTATCTGGACCGCACAAAGCAGTTCCGGGTGGACGACCAACTTTTCGTTGGATACGTGGGTGCTAAGAAGGGGAAAGCTGTGCACAAACGGACCATCTCTCGGTGGGTCATTTTGTGCATCAAAATTTGCTATTCATTGGCGAAAAAGGACCCTCCTGTTGGGCTGCGCGCCCATTCTACTCGGGCCACAGCGGCTACTACTGCTTTGGGACGGGGAGTCCCTTTGCAGGACATCTGTCAGGCGGCAACGTGGGCTTCGCTACACACGTTTGCTAGACATTATTGCCTTGACAGCCAAGTCCGGAGGGATGGCTTCTTCGGCCGTTCTGTCCTCCAGGACTTTCTGGTGTGATCTTGGTTCGCAGACCCACCACCGGGGATGGTATTGCTTGGGTATCTATTCTAAGGTGAGGAATCTAACTAACGTGTTTCTTTCAGATGAACAAGTTACTTACCTTCGGTAACGATGTATCTGTAAGAAACATTAGTTAGTTAGATTCCTCACCGACCCACCCATCCTCCCCGTTCTGCGAACTGACATCTAGGGTTAAGGTTATCCTTTTCAGGCCCCTAGATTTTATTTTTGGCACCAGTGTCGGTCTTTGCATGGCTCTGCGTTCCTGGCGCGGAAAGCTATGTACAAGAACTGATGTCAGCGCGCGAGGGCGGCGTCTAAGTACTCCGTCATTCCGACGCCGACGACGGACGCGGAGCCGCAGACGACGCCTAGCGACGCGCAAGGGGTATTGTTGACGAAAAATCTTCCGGATCCAGTCTGACGCCTGGGGATATTCTAAGGTGAGGAATCTAACTAACGTGTAAGGTGAGGAATCTAACTAACTAATGTTTCTTACAGATATATCGTTACCGAAGGTAAGTAACTTGTTCATCAGGTATGCCTCTTGATATCCACTGATCATATGGCAAAAGTAGTGGTGCTTGCTTTCTCCACACTACTGGCAGGGATCTGGTGTCTGTGCCCTGTGCACTTAACAGCAGTCTGGGTGGCGAAGAGAACTGTACAGGACCCTTCTAGCATGGCTCAAGGCTGGACTTCCTCAAACTGTTGGGTAAAGACACAGCCTCTAGGCCTCAGCTTGTGACCTAGACCTTCAAGACTAGAAGGGAGACTGGTCTTCACCTGTGAATGGATCAAATGCAAATCTTTAGTCAATTGGTCACAGTAATCGGCAAGAGAAGTATATTCAATGTCAAGCAGTCTTTTTATCTTTGTACACCCTATACATTTGGTGGCCTCTCCAGAACCACCTCAAGTGGTTGCAAGACCTCGGAAGGGCAGGTCTAGGGTTGCAAAATGACCTTTGAGATGGGGTTTCTGTGTTGTAAGTAGTGCATATCATGCATCTCTTGACATAGAAATCTGCCACCCTGGGAATCAAATTATTGAACCATACATGATCTGACGTGGCCACTATTCCTTTAGCACTGATATGGGCTGAACTGTGGACCATGATAACAATAGCATTCACATAACAATTTGGAAGCATTCATCTTTGCTTTCTTGACAGATCTATCCAACATCCTGTCTCAGCAATTTCACTGTGGCCTGTTTGCAACCTTCTGCTGTATTACTATGTCTCCAAGAAGTAGCTCGTGAGCTACCAGTAGATCACCAGGTACCTGTGAGTAGCTCTCATGTGTGCGGTCCAACCTGTATTCCAAAATTAAAACGCATGCATTCAAGACAAATGTTTATTTTTTTATTTTTACAACTCGTAAGCTGAAAAATAGATGACATTTTGAAAATGTACTTAAAGCTATTATTTTAGTTGGAGATATTTATTACTCATAAATATATCTTGGTGCAAGGGAGTATTGCAGCTATTGTTTATATCTAGTACCCATGCAATATTTCAATTCAAATTGTAAAAGCCTTGTTTTTTTTTTTCATTGCTGCTGAAAATCCGGACCAATGTGACCAATGTGATCATTGCTGACACTCTCGAATGTGGTGGTCACTTTTACATCACTAGTGACTTTTGTTTCAGAAAAGGTTGGAGACCCCTGTACTAACGTTCAGTTGTTGAAATAGTACTTTGAACAGGGATGCCAGAAAATCCCACAGATGTATTAAATTTACCTGAGACTGAGAGGGAAGACCTACGAAAGGGATTATGATCTAGAGGCACAAGTAGCACCGGTATGTACCAGGAACTCTTCCCCCCCCCTCCCCCCCCCCCCCCCCCCAGTACAGTAACATAGGGCCAGCTTTATTAACTGGTATCTTCTTCTGCCCTTCCTAGACTGGCCTATGGAGGGTATTCAAGGGTATAATCAAATGTCAGTAGTCATTATTGTAAAAGCTTCTGTCTGTTTGTATGCTTATAGTGCAGAAATCTTTGCTATCATATTTTGACCATAAAAGCTCTGTCATAAACACAGACAAGTAATCAAATGCAAATATATATTATAGTTACTAATGAGTCAGTATTTTTTAAGGAGTTAATCATTAGTCAGATATCAATCCGGTCTCAGAATTGATAATAGAAAAATAAAGTTAGTGCAAAAATACAACATAATTTGCACACAGTACGTTCCATAAAGAAAAGATTACCTATTCTAATAAATAAGGCACAATTATGTCCTTCATAATTTATGAAGAAAGCTGTGCAAATGTTGCAAGATAACAATATTTAAAAGCATTGTTATTTCTCATTCAGTTTGCAGAGTAAGCAGAACACCTGTTGTCAACTCTCAATGTTAATCCCTAAAATAGCTCTTCCATATTAAATCTTGCTCGACATTGCGAGTGGACTTTTTTTTCAAGCCTGCTAATGTGATGCATGTTTTACCCATTTTTGAAAGCTTTCCCATATTGCCTATCTCACTTTTTATCCTCATCTACGTTCTTTTTTTTTCTTTAAAAAAAAAAAAAAAAAAAATGTTGAAAATACTGTAATTTTGCTTAAATCTAAGGAGCCGTCCAGCAGCCCACTCCAATCTTATTTCTCCTTTGTATATTTTATACCATAAAAATCTATTCCAAAGATTCAACCCAAATTTCACCTACATCCTCCAATTTGGGGTGGGGAGTGGAGCAATTTGTCCAAATATGGACTTCCAAAACAACAATTACGATAAGTGCAATTCCTTAGTTTACTCATTGTCCCCTAAAATTAGAGCCCCTCAGCAAATGAGAACTAATAATCCCCATCTCCCACAATGACAAGTGTCTCCAATTCCATCAATTGCGCAAGCATGCATTTAGAACAACCTCACCAAGTTAATGTGGGGGAGTCCATCTCTCCGCACTTTGGACAAATGTCAGTCTTCAATCAACCAGGTTCGGGACCTCTGCCGGGGAAATCCTGTTGCTGAGGGATGCCGGTTTGAAACGTCAGCAGCTGTGAGAAACTGGTCTCTTGTTTATTGGGGCCCCCGCAATCTTTCAGTCTCAGATTGGTCACCTCAGCCACAGACTCAAGAGCTGTTGGATGTCCCACGTAGAGGTCCCGGCAGAGTCTCCATTTGAGGAAAGCAAATGTTTATGCTTTTAGTAACAAATTAAAGTGCGGGGAGTTGGAGGCAGACTTTTTAAGCCATTTATTACGCTAGGGGGAACAATATACAACTCGCACTCCTGGGGCAAGCGTACAAATGCACTCGGATCAACGTTTACTCTGTGATATTTATACACAACTCAAAGCAGAGCTTATGTGACTTCATACAAAATTGCTTAGCAGTAGTTATTCCTCTTATCAGCTGGAGGTCAGTTCCAAAGTTGCATCTCAGCAGATAAGAATCGAGTATCAGTGGAAAGACCTAATTCTGTGGTCTATCAGCTACATGTCATAAACAGATGAGCAAATTAGAGAACAAGGTTCATCTTCCAGCGTATACCAAAAAGAGTTGCATAAGTGAACAAAGTTTGTAGCGGACTAAAACTGAGGAGCAAAGAAGCTTTTCTTCTGAAGGGGAGCTGTATTTGAGTTGAATGACATTTGTAGGCCTATTATATGTAATGAATGTGCTTTTATTTCATTCTATAATCCCTGTCCTAAAACCAATATATCACACATTCACCCCAGTGCAGAGATCTGGGCCTAAATCCATCGTTTATTTTGCTTTCCGTGCCATTCCAGTGTAGACCTAGCAACATGCAAATCAGCCTAGACCCTTTTCCCCATGGAACTGGAAACCAGCATCCTGGGACCTGTTTCCGGGTATCATCCTTCATCAGCCAAGCTAGCTTGACTCCAGTGGCATGGAGAGCACAATGCTAATACTTACAGTAAACTTTGTGTGAACCTCTGGCTTGTTTTTGTTTGGTTATCTTGTCCGTGTCGTATACCCAGGGCCGGCTTTGGATCTGGTGGAGCCCGGTGTGACAGGCTTTTTTAGCCCCCCCCCCCCCCTAGGACCTCCTCAGGTTCAAAACTGCCACTAGATGAAATTCCGATCTCTCTCTCTCTCTCTCTCTCTCTCTCTCTCTCTCTCTCTCTCTCTCTCTCTCTCTCTCTCTCTCTCTCTCTCTCTCTCTCTCTCTCTCTCTCTCTCTCTCTCTCTCTCTCTCTCTCTCTCTCTCTCTCTCTCTCTCTCTCTCTCTCTCTCTCTCTCTCTCTCTCTCTCTCTCTCTCTCTCTCTCTCTCTCTCTCTATCCTCTCTCATCCTCTCTCATCTCTCTCTCTCTCCTCTCCTCTCTCTTCTCTCTCTCATCTTCTCTCTCTCCTCTCTTCTCTCTCTCTCTCTCTCTCTCTCTCTCTCTCTCTCTCATTCTCTC
>NC_140579.1:1281814941-1281844234 GCF_964204655.1 Triturus cristatus | reverse complement strand
TGCTTTGCCATCACCTCATTGTAGAGCATAGTCCTTTTTGTTAAGCTTGCTTTCCAAGCTACCGTACCTGTTGAACTAGAATTGTTTCAAAACGGGACCATTACTGGGTATGAAAGCATTTCACCAGCTTACGACAGCCGTTAGTGAGATGTGGCCAACAAAGTAAAATAAAAATAGTTTCAAATTCTTTGCTACTCTTGCATGGAATAGGCGTGTAAGCATTATTTGCGCTGTCATCGCGCGTTCTCTGTGGAGAGCTGCGTAACGCCAGTGAAGAGCTACAGGCTGACCTAGAGTCTTGGAGATTGGCCCATGTTCAACGTGTTTTTTCATGTCCTCTGTGGACGGAGACCATGCCTTGCTTTACGAAAAAGCACCTTTCCGGTTTCTGCACTAAACACCTCTTCGCCTAAGCAGTAACTGGAGTTTTATCTTTTCATCAAAGCTTGTGTGTTGAAAATGGGCTGTGAAAAGACAACGTAGCATGATTTTTGAGATCTCCAATGAAGGGATAATGCCTGGATGTTTAGTGGTACCGATAGCATTCGTGTTAACCAACATTTGAGATTTCATTAAACAGATCTCCAGTGTTGCGTGTCCTGGTTAGCATGGATGATTTGAACTGCCTTACATTTTGACTGGATTATTAGTTGGTGTTTCAAAACGTCACCATCGACTTTTGACGGAACCCGATGCATTGGCCCCCAAGATAAGTAGGCTATATTGGAGTTTTCCTAATCTGTCCCTAATCTGTCCAAGTTGCTGTCTTGAAGCTGCGCTACTTCTAAGTTCTCGTGAGATGCAGCACTGCAGTTTTACTTTCTATCAATCAATCAATCAAAGCATTTATATAGCGCACTACTCACCCAGAGGGTCTCCGCTACTGCTCGAACAGCCAGGTCTTGAGTTGCTTCCTGAAGGCGAGGTGGTCCTGGGTCAGGCGGAGGTGGGTCGGGAGGGAGTTCCACGTCCTGGCGGCGAGGATGGAGAAGGACCGTCCCCCTGTGGTGGCTCTTCGGGTGCGGGGGACGGTGGCGAGGGCGTGGCCGGTCGATCGGCGCTGGCGTTTGGGAGCGTAGAAGTTGAGGCGGCTGTTGAGGTATCCTGGGCCTTAATTGTGTAGGGCTTTGTGTGCGTGGGCGAGGAGGCGGAAGGTGATTCTCTTGGTGACCGGGAGCCAGTGCAGGTCTCTCAGGTGTCCGGAGATGTGGCTGCGACGGGGGATGTCCAGGATGAGTCGTGCTGAGGCGTTCTGGATCCGCTGAAGTCTTTTCTGGAGTTTGGCGGTGGTTCCGGCGTAGAGGGAGTTGCCGTAGTCCAGACGGCTGGTGACGAGGGCCTGGGTGACCGTCTTCCTGGTCTCGTTGGGGATCCACCGGAAGATCTTTCGTAGCATGCGCAGGATGTTGAAGCACGACGAGGAGACGGCGTTGACTTGTCTGGTCATGGAGAGGGTGCTGATCGGGGTCCAGGCGCGGAGGGTGGTGGTGGGGGGCGGTGGTTCGGTCGTGGCGTGCGTCGGTTGAGTGCTGAAGCTGTTGTGTATGTCCGCGATCTTGTTGTGGAAGTAGGAGGCGAGGGAGTTGCAGAGGTCTTGTGAAGGGGTGATGTCGTTGTTACCGGCGTTGGGGTTGGAGAGCTCTTTGACGATGTTGAAGAGTTCCTTGCTGTTGTGTGCGTTGTTGTCCAGTCGTTCCTTGAATGCGGTTTTCTTGGTGGCGTGGATGAGTTGGTGGTGTTTTCGGGTGGCGAGCTTGAGGGCAGTCATGTTGTCCGGTGTTGGGTCTCTGCGCCAGGTTCTCTCGAGGGCTCGGCAGTTCTTCTTGGAGCTCTTGAGTTCGTCGGTGAACCATGGGGCTTTCTTGCTACCGGGTCTGCTAGTCGGGGTCTTCAGAGGGGCGAGGTCGTCAGCGCAGTCGCTGATCCACTTCGTGAGGTTGGTGGCCGCTTGGCTGGGGTTCGTTGCGCTGGTGGGTGGGTTCTTGCTCAGGGCGGTCGCGATGCATTTAGATTCATTTTGTACTGCTAATAGAATCCCAGGACAAAAATGTTTTGGGTGGGATGTAAATGGGACAGAGTTAAATCTGATTCATGTTTATCCTGCTACGTTGGTTAATGATCGTATAGTGAATTGGTACCAGATAGTGTAACTGGACTAGGTTTCATAATATTTGCAGGCTCTTGCGAAAATGTTTTAGGCTTTTTTTAACACATTTTTATATTTACATTATTGTTTTGCTTATTATGCTTTTAAATATGTCTCTCGCTTTCCTGTACTCACTCAGCACATAGGTTACACCCGTTTTTAGGTAGAGCCTGGGCAGCGCATGCGCTGCTCTGCGAGACATGCTGTATTAAAGTATGGACTTGAAGCCCCGCCCACTCATATTTTTCATTGACTTGTCATTGTCCTTAGTAAATGCTGACTACTGATTATTTTAATAGGCGTGTTAGTCCATCCTGCCTTGTCTTCATTTGTAACCTTCCATGACGACTGGCCCTTTTACTTCTGCTGTTACATGGTATGTTTATTTTAGTCTGTAAGCACTATTTTCTTTAATGTGTTTCTGGTACTGCAGGCACAACGTGCTTTCTTGAAACTTTCAGCGCGCCATGCGCGATTTCACTTTCAAAGCAGCCCAGGATCGTGGCGTCGTCTTTGCAATGAAATAGGTCTCGCATTTACGAGTTTGATCTATTGGCATTATAAATGACAATAGCTTAAAGTCTCGCAAATGCGAGACCTATTGTATTGCAATTTTTTTTGTAGTAGTGCCCCATATGACTCTTTGACTTTAATGTCGGCCAATCATCTTCCCTAGACGAGCCGCTTAAGAAAGGTGCGCGGCGGGGGGAAGGGGGGGGGGGCGTGGCTTGGCCGGCTGCGAGATGACTGCACTCTAAGTGGGCTCCGCCGGCCAAGCACAAAATCCGCCAGCATCCTGCAGACCGCCAAGATTCTCCTGCTCCTTACCTGCTTTTTCCGGCTGCTCTCTAACAGAGGCACAGACTGATCCGGCTCCCGCCTTCGGGGGACGTCCCGGGGCCGAGCTCTGCCGCCTGTCTGCCTCGCTGGGCCTGCGCCGCGGGGCTGCCCTGCTGTTACCGGCCCTGGTGGCTTTCGTCGGCATGCGAGCCTGCGGGTCACCTGCTGCACCACCCGGTGAGTCGTATGGCCGCTGCGGCCTGCTCCGGCGGGGTTGGGGGCTCGTCATCCGCCTCGCCTGGTCCGGGCGATTTTGGGCCCTGGTGTTCCTCTCTCTCCGCTCTGCCGCACTCTCGGGGGGTGGCCCGTGCCTGGACCTTAGGCTGAAGGCGGCACCCCCCCCCCCGCGTCTCCCTGCTAGGTTAACCCTCCCGGCCTCTCTCGGCATCCAGCTTGTCAGGCGGCCCCGCCAATTGGGGCTGGGCCCGATCTGTGCTCCTACTTAGGCCCTGGCTCTCCACGGCCGTGTGGGCCCCATTGACTCCGCCTCTGGAGATCGGGGCCTGTCTGCTGCTGCGGCCTACTCGGCCTGGCCCCTCTTCCTGCGCTGTGGACTGGTCCGGGCCTGGATTTGAAGTGGTTGCCCTAATGCCTGTGCCTCTTGTGCCTCTGCTGACTCCCTGGCTGCTGTTCCTCGTTCTCCTGCCATCGGAGTATAGCGCCACTCCGCACACCCTTCCTGCTCCGGCCTGAGGGCGGGTGCAGCATCTGTGCTCCCCCAGAGGACTGCTCTTTGCCTGCTGTGCTCTCGCCAGGCACCCCTTGCTTGGAGACCTCCATGCCTGCAGCCTCCAGGGTACCCTGAGTGGGCCCTGCTGTGTCTGCGCCGCCCTCCTTCCTGGACCTTGGGATCCTCTTTGTTATCGCTGGGGTGGCGTCCGCTGTACTCCTGGCCCTCGCGGGCATCCCTTGTACTACATTGGTGGCCCTGGCTGCGGGCTGCCTCAGTTACTCTCTGCCTTCGCCCTCGTGAACTGCCTTCTTTGGCTGGGGCCTGGCTGGGGCTGCTTGTGGCAGCAGCTGCGGCGTTGCCCCTTTAGCGGCTCCTTCTCGACCACGCACGCCTGCTGCTGTGAGGGGGCTGGACTGCTGTCACCCTACCGCTGTTTGTCGCTGGCCGCCTCTACTCCCTGGACTAGACGGCCCACCATGGGGAGAACGGACCCCAAGCTGCCAAAACTCGCCTTTGACCAGCGCAGAACGACTCGCCAGGATGGCGCTGGGGCGGATGGGGTCGACGGTTGAGCCCCCATGGATGCGCCCCCGGTGCGCGACGACAACCTGAAGGCCATCATGCTAGACGTGAAATAGACGGTCACGGGGATAGCGGCCCAGTTTGACCAGATTTTGGCTCGGCTGGACTCGGTCAAGTCCCGAGTGGACTCTCACGATACCCACCTCCTCCACGTTGAATCCTGTGTCTCTGATGTTGAGGACTCTGCCACCCAGGATCATCAGAAGCTTCTCCAGATGGACAGACTCCTCGAGGTCATCCGCAATAAAAACTAAGACTTGGAGGCGCGCTCCTGTCGGAGCAACCTCCGTATTACGGGTGTGCCTGAGTCCACAAATATCTCTAACATGAAGGACTTCGTGGAGCAACTGGTCAAGGAACTCTTTGGTAATGTTCTCTCCTCCATTTTCATTGTAGAACGTGCTCACCGCTCCCTTGGCCCGCGCCCTGCCCCCGGTCTACCACCTAGGCCTATTGTTGCAAAAATCCTGAACTTCAGAGACCGAGACTCCATCCTCCGGGCAGCGCGGAACATGGGCAAAATTGTCCACCAAGGGAACTCTGTCCCTCTACCCGGATTACACCCCTGCTGTCCAAGCGGCCTGCCGCAAATTTCTACCAGCAAAAAGGATCCTCCTCCAGCACGAGATTCTCTACTTGCTGGCCTATCCAGTTAAGTTAAGGATCCGGCAGGGAGCAAAGACGCTTGTTTTTCCTGATTGTTCCTCTACGGCCTCAAGTTTCTGGGGTTCGAAAGAGCCATACATAGGCCATTGAGTCTCTATCTTTAGACGTGTATTTATGCCATAATGAGTTGTACATAAAGTACGGTATTTCTCCCATAATGTATATGTCCTTACTAGGGGTACCTTCCGGAGGAGCCAGCTGACTATCCTCCAGCACCCTTGATCGAGATATGCAACAACAAAACCATCGTGCAAATCTACTAAACAAGAGTATGTTTTTCTATGTTATCTTACCAAGCGTCTCTACGAGTTTCTAGTCCGGACAAAAAGTCCACATTACCCGTTTCACTTTTTGCAAAGAGTGAACAAAAGCCAGATAACCAAACAAACAAAAGGTATCGCCAACCGGCGATCCTACCAGAATCCTTTGTCTCGTTCTCCAGGCGGTCTCTTTACTGCAAAGCTCGTCCAAGTCTATCGGGGGCCCCAGTCAGTACCGGCGCCACTTGCGGGGGTCTTCTCAGATGCAGTGAAGGTCGGGTGGTGGCTACGAAGACTAGGGTCTCTTTCACATAGGTATACCCCACCACCGTCCATTCAAACTTCCTCGGTGGGACCCCTTCGACCGGGAAGCCGCGTCACTGATAGGCCCCACGTTTGGGCATCAGTTGTGGATTTGGGGGGTCTCCTTGGAAGACCACCCTAAGGTGCAGGGTCCACCCTTCATCCACGGGTCCGGGATACAAACTGAGACCAACACTGGAGCGCCGAGAGAAATGATATTTATAACAATCTCATGAGAGGGAGCATCGGCAACAGACACCCGCAGCTTGCCTGAGGAGGCAATCTGACAAGCACTTTGGTGCCACGTCTTGTATACCCTTCATCCCCACCCCCTGCGTGTACAGTAAAGAAAGAACACCATGATTAGGCAAAGGGAGACGTGTACAGTAAAACAATGAACACCATAATTATACAAGCAGAGGTCAATCTGATAAGTTAGCAGATGGTCACTGTTGGGCCCCTGCAGGGCATAGGTGAAACCCATAATTACACAACAAGCAGTGGTCAATCTGATAAGTCCGAAGATGGTAGCTGTCAAGCCCTGCAGGGTGAAGGGCAGGGTTTTATGTTTTTTGTATTTATTTATTTTAAAGGTTTTATATAGCGCTGGCTAGACCTGGAGGTATCAGAGCGCTTTACATGAGTATCAGATCATAATTGCAGGTTACATCGTTACAAAGGTTACACAGTTATTAGAGCCTGGCAACATAGTGACAAGTAAGGTCGAGACAAACAAAAAGGACATGTATGTAAGGGAGAAAGCAGGCAAGGGGAGAGATTCAGGGGAGGGGGTAAGAGCAGAGGAAGTAGAAAGAGAATGGAGGAGGGAAAGGGGAGGATGAGACAGCATGGAAAGAGGAGGGGGAGGGTGATGGGGGACACAAACCGGTAGACGAGTCAGAGCTGTGTCCAAAGTCCAGTAAGCTGTTATCCCAGGGGAAGTGGTATCATTTCCCCATCTCTGTTGCGAGAGGCTCCCTATATGCAGTGGACTCTCTGAGGGGTCTCAGACTCCAAGGCCTACATACTGGATCCTTCCCCAAAAAGGGGAGAGGGAGTGCTTTGGCAAGGGGTGCCATACCATACCTAAACTGTGAGTGGCTCCCTAGGCGCTGTGGACTCTCTCAGCGGGTTCACTGAGACTCCAGAGTATAAATATTGGATCTTTCCCCAACAAGGGGAGAAGGAGTGCTTAGTCAAAGGGCACAAAAGGACAGGGGGCTAGGCAGTGTAGTGGGCAAGGGGAAAGATTCAGGTTAGAGGGGATAGGAGCAAAGGAAGTAAGTCAAAGAAAGAGAGTGCTAAATGGGAACAGATAGACAAGGAAAAAGCAGAGTTACAGAAATACGATGGGGGGGGGGTGGGCGAGACCAGGAGAAAAACTGTGCCCAAAATTCCGGCTGGGTAGGTGACGGTCAGGGGATGAACCAAGGCCGATCTCCTCAATAGCTGAACAAAGCGGCTAGATCCGAATGTATCAGAGCACTTTACATAAGGTTCCACATAGTTGCAAACTTACATCAGTTACAAGTTACCAATGATACCAGTAAAAACATTTAAGGAGCATAGAAGAAAAGGAAAGTGGAGTGAGAAGGGAAAGGGCGAACAGTCCTGTTCAACTGGGGTTAGCAAGAGTTCAGTCAGATTGTGGCAAAACAAGGGCACAGACAGTCCTGCTCGACTGGTTAGGTCAGGTGAGAAGCAGTGCAGAGGTGAGGTGAATCAAGATGGGAAGCCACAGAGCAATTGTGACCCCTGTAGAGAGGTCACAGTGGAGCATGAAGCGCAAAATGGCTGAGCTAATGGCAAGACAACAGACATACTTTTCCACAAATACAACAGTGTCCGCATATCTCTAATCCCTTTGAAAGTTGGCAGTAGTCTAATAGTAGTCTAATAGTAGTGACCAGTCAACAAGCGAGGGCGTCCGTTCTGCAAAATATGGTGAAAGTCTACTCTTTTTAAAAAGTTTGCAAGCTAATCAGTCTTGCCACAGACTCGGTACCGTCACATATGCGTGCTCTTTAGGACTTACCGCCAGTGGAGAGCAGTCCATTCCTGGTACCGGCCCATATCCGGGTTGATGCAGGCTTTCACTAGCTGGCTGCGTTGCAAGGTAGCTGCCAATCCCCCAGGCTCCAGAGGCACAACTTATGCCCGCCAGGTGACCCCCCACAGAGCCTACCCCAGTTCAAACATTTGACTCAGTGCACAAAGGTAGTACAACACGGGCTGTAGAGTTTGTTCGTCTCTCATGCCATCCTGTCCATGCCAGTGCAAGTGATGGACCGAAGTCGGATGAACAGTCTATAGCTGTGCGCGATCTAATCGGAGTCCTGGTCCGTCTCTCTGCTGCCTTGCATCTTCCTTCTGGTGCTTGTCTTTTTTGATGAATTCCTGCGCAGCTTTTGGCGACTGTAGTATGGACACGCCCATCGTATGTCACTCGTAATCTGGCTGGGTACAGCATCGCATACTCAATTCCTAGCTCCCGTAGCTTCTTTTTGGCAGGATGGAAATCTCTTCGAGCTGTTTCAACCGCCATTGTCCAGTCCGGATAAAATGCCAGGTTATTACCTTGGTAATTGATTTGTTGTTTTTCCCGGGCAAGCCTCAAGATGGCGTCGCGATCACTGTAGTTGAGGATCTGGGCGATTATGGGCCGTGGTAGGGCACCTGACGGAGGCTTGGGTGCCAGTTATCTGTAAGCATGTTCAATGATCAGCATTGATGAGAAGTTGTCGCCTCAGAGTATCTCCCGTAACATGTTTTCCACCTAGGTTTCCATTCTTCCCGTTTTCGTGCGCTCAGGAATTCCCGCAATGCAGACGTTATTACGTCGCAATCTTGCCTCCAAATCTTCGGCCTTGCTTTTAATAACCTCCAGGATCTTCTCCATGCCAGTACACTTGCGCGACGTGTTGTGGGCTTCATCTTCCACAGCAATTATACGATCACCAGCCGCATCAAGCTGTTCGCCTTGTTTATCCAATTTGCTCGGTATGCTATCCACCCTCTGAGTGAGTGAATCCAGTTTTCCCATTAATGGCCTGAAGGCTTTGCTGTATGGCGTGAAGGGCCGTTTCCATAACTGTGCTGGTTGTCTGCTCCTCATCTAATTCAGTATGTGAATGCGCTGTCGCCCCCTTTGGATTGCGCTTGGTGTCGAATGACCGTTTCGACTGTTTGTCTGGTTTATATTGGCAGAGGAATAGTTAGCGATGGACCTCAAGATGTGCTGTGTTCCCAGACACCGTGCAGTTTGACAGACGGAGCAATGGTCGGTTTAGTTTGCGTGACACAACAACCCAGAATTAACACCAGTAGCACAGCAATATCTATGCGTAGCTGCACAGTCCCAATTATGTCAATAGTACAATAGTGTGGCACCAAACTATGGGGAGGTCGCAAATGTCCAAAGTCTTGTTAGTGGTGACGTGTTCTGTGCATCTTGCGTGACGGAGCTACCAGTAGTAATTCATGCAGCGGTATCCACTCGCTTCTCCAAGTCCATGCTAGGGAGCACAGAAATACAGGCCAGCGCAGTATTCAATCAGGCGCAGGTGAATGACTTCGATATGCGTCAGCCACGGCTATTTATCTTGTTTGAGGGGCGTCGGCAGTGCAGGCCGCGAGTGGGCACAGACAGCCCGGGATCTGTCTAGCAATAGTGGAGGCGTCTCAAAGCGGGAAACTTCTAAGTAAGCGCGCCAGCGACTGACCTCTGTCGTAAAGCGCGCTGGTGTCCTGATGTGGTGCAGCAGCTGGGCAGTATTGCAGGGTGCCATTTCGGGACGACTGTTATTTGCTTGATTAGCAGCTACACCTTAGGACAGTCTCAGTCGGTTGCTTCCATATAACCCCGCAGCGCTGCGTATGATCAGTTAAATCCCGAGGTCGCCATTTTGCGAGGTCCGCAGTTATGGCGCTGGTAGTGTAGCTCGGGCGCCTTACCAGGAAAACTTATTTTTGCAGCGTGAATCTTTCTGGATTCACTATGCTGTGCATTATTCCGCGATCTTGTGGTTGGGTCCGGATTCGTAGTCTTTTCTTTGTTTTTTTTTTTTTTTTTTTTGTAGCCCAGGTGGGCGTCGACGTCCACCATTTGGTGCACCTCCCGTGACGTCGTCGTGCTTCCTGCGGAAGTCCCACCTTTGGGGCGCCATCTTCAGATTCTTTTTTCCGCCGTTGGGTCTGGATCGTCATCGGGAAGCTCCAGAAGTTCACTCGGAGGAAGAAGGAAGAAAAGCGAGTTTCATCGATAGAATCAAGAGAAGACATCAGGAAAGAACAGATTTCGACAGGAACGCGAAGAAAGAAGACCAGCGAGCCTTTTTCTTCGACAACCTTGGAGAATGCACGCTCAGAGACCCTGAGCGAAATGGACAAGACGCCATTCAAGTTCTGCCCAAACTGCCACCACAAGTTCGCGCAGAAAGACCTGCATCCGGTCTGCAACCTCTGCCTACCGGTGGATCATCAGAGTATCGACTGCAACGCCTGCTCAGTCTTCGCGCCGAAGACACTCAGGGTGAGAGAGAGGCAGAGGAGAGCCAACGCCAACATGGAGGGCCAAGGAAAACCCCCGACACTCTACGCGCTGGGCCTCGACACGGACGACGAGGACAACGTCGCCGAGGCAGCCGAAAACTTCACGGTCGTAGAGACCGACAAGAAGAAAGAAGACGAGGTAAGAGAATCGTCGAGCGCAAATCAAAAAACACCTCAAACACGAGGGTGACTCGAGAAAAACTGAGTCAAGGTCCACGAAGGGAGCCCCGGCGCCGAAAACTTCGACGTCCAAAGGGGGAACTTCGGACAAAAGGCCCAGCGGATCCTTACAAAAGGACTCCCTGGCGCAGAAAGACGCCGAAAGGCAAGGGTCGTCGAAATCATCCCATGAAACGGGCCGATCGACGCAGAAAGAACGTTCGACGTCGACGCAAGTTTCATCGAAAAGGCCCGCGGTCGACGCCGAAAGCATCTCCGAAATGGAGAAAAAGAAGAGGCGGCTCGAGGCCGAAATGGAGAACATCCTTCAAAGGAAGAAGGAGTTCGACGCCAGGATGAAGGAATTCAAGATTCCAGCGGTTTCATCGGCGGACGTCGTCGAAGTCGAGGAGGAGTTCGACGCCGAAGGGCTGACAAGGGACCTCGAAGAGGAGCCCTATTATGAGGAAGAAGCCGAGGAAGAAGACCAACAATCGTTCTTCGAATCGGCGACATCTACCGGCAACGACGTCGAATGGCAAGATCTCGACACCGAAAACCCGGAGGAGGCCGTGGACACGTACCCCTCGAGGCCTTCGCCACCAGACGACATCGGGGTGTACAATATGGTGGTGAAGAGCGCAGCAATGGCCTTCGGCGTCAAGCTCGACGAGGAGAGGCCGAAAGCAGATTTTCTCGTCGAAACACTGCTCCCCATCCAGACTAGGAGCCAGTTCCTCCCCATGCTACAAAGCGTGATGAACCAGGGGAGAGAAGCCTTCAAGGAGCCTGCCACCTGTCGGTCGATCACGCCCAGGACAGAGAAAAAGTATAAACACTCCTCCCTGGACCCACCTTACATCAAGGGGAGCGTCACCGCAGACTCCATCATTGCATCCACGGCCAGGAGAAGGGCCAACGTGCCAGCAACCTCGGGCCCACCTCCAGATAAAGAGAGCAGGAGAATCGACCTCACAGGCAGAAAGGTCGAGAGGAACGCCGCAATGCACTGGCGCATGGCGAATTCAAATGCACTCCTAAATAGACACCAGTACCAACACTGGGATGAAATGGGGGAGCTAGTAAAGCACCTCCCCGAAGAATACCGCCAGAGAGCCTCTCACCTGGTAGATGAAGGCAAGAACATCGCCAACTCCTGTATAAAGACGGCGTTGGATGGGGCAGAGACTTCAGCAAGACTCATGGCCATAGGGGTCACAGAAAGGAGGCATGCATGGCTAAGAATCTCGGGATTCAAACCGGAAGTGCAGAACAACATCCTGGGCACTCCCTTCAACGGAGAGACACTGTTCGGAGCAACGGTGGACGAGAAGCTCACCCAGCTCAAGAAGGAGAACGAGACAGCGAGGTCCATGGGGGCCCTGCAGCTGAGGGGAATGAGACGAGGAAATCCCTCGAGGAGACCCTACGGTAGGGGTGGAAGCCAACAGGGGACGTCGCACCAGGCGTTCCAACAAGGTCAGCAGGGCGAAGGTCACGGACAAAGTCAGCAGAAGCAAAGCTGGCAATATCAACCTCGGGGCCAGTCCTTTCGAGGGAGAGGGAACGGACGTGGCCAAAGGAGGAGAGGGGGCGATCAGCCCTCCTCGAAGTGACTCAGCACGCAAGAAGACGCCCACCCTCGTCAGGCCCCCAAGGGTGAGGCGCAAAAAGGTGTCATCAGGGGGAAGAGAAGATCCAAGAGCCTACGAGCATACGTCACCGGTAGGCGGAAGGCTGAGGTTCTACCTTCAGGAGTGGCGGCGCATAACCACAGACAAGTGGATACGGAACATCGTGCAGCACGGATACTGCGTAGAGTTGGAGAAAAGACCTCCAAACAGAAAGCCGAAGGGAAGACAGAGATCGGCCCAAGAACTGGCAATACTCAGAGAAGAAACACGGAAACTCCTGCAAAAGGGAGCCATAGAGACAGTGCCGTTCAGGGAACGCAACAAAGGGGTCTACTCAAACTACTTCGTGGTTCCGAAGGTAGACGGAGACCTCAGACCCATACTGGACCTCCGGTACCTAAACAAGTTCGTCAAAACACAAAGGTTCAAAATGACTTCACTGCAGGAGGTACTGCCACAGATAAGAGGAGGGGACTTCATGGTCACCGTGGACCTCAAGGATGCCTACCTTCACATCCCAATAAACAGAAGGCACAAGGGCCTCCTAAGATTCAACATCGAACAGGAACACTACCAGTTCACAACCCTGGCCTTCGGATTAAAATCAGCGCCAAGGGTCTTTACAAAATGCCTGTCGGCGGTAGCGGCACACCTACGAAAGCAGGGCATACACGTATACCCCTACTTGGACGACTGGCTGGTCAAGGCAAACTCACGCGAGAAGTGCGAGAGGCACGCAAAACGCGTAACGGACACCCTCACAAATCTGGGATTTTCCATCCACTGGGGAAAATCATCGCTGGAACCGGAGCAGGTAAAGATTTTCCTGGGGGCACAGATCAACTCCCTCAAGAGTACAGTAGTGCCCAGCGACAGGAGGACAGATGCCCTACTGAAGGAGACGCAGCTCTACCAGAAGGGGCGAGCTCTGACAGTGAGGGCGGTGAGCAAGATGATGGGGATGATGGCGTCCTGTATCCAGCTGGTGCCGAATGTACGCCTGCACATGAGACCATTCCAGGAATGGCTGCAACAGCAATGGTCACAAGCAAACGGAAGTTGGGAGGATCTAGTGGTTGTTACGCACGCAGTGCAGGAGGAGATAACTTGGTGGAACAGAGACAACATAACAACAGGGAGAAGCCTGACACCACCAAGCCCAACAGTGACCATTACCACGGACGCATCGCAGATGGGATGGGGAGCGCACATGGACAACCTCAGAGTGAGGGGTCTATGGGCTCCGGCAGACGCGGTCCGCCACATCAACTACCTCGAGTTGAAAACAATACTGCTAGCCCTGAAGGCATTCCAGAGACACCTGTGCGGGCAGAGGGTGTTGGTGCAGACAGACAACACCACGGCGATGTTCTACATCAACAAACAAGGGGGGACACAGTCGTTTCCCCTCTCATCCCTAGCTCAGGAGATTTGGAGATGGGCCATACCTCTCAGGATAGATCTACTGGCAATTCACCTACCGGGGAAGGACAATGTGGAGGCAGACTGGCTAAGCAGGCAGACCTCAGCATCGCACGAGTGGGAGCTCAATGGCCAGGAAGCGGAGAAACTCTTCCGGAGATGGGGGACTCCCACAATAGACCTTTTTGCAACACGCCACAATGCAAAATGCCAAAGCTTCGCGTCCAGGCAACCAGATCAGCAATCCAAGGGAAATGCCCTATGGATAAGCTGGTCGAGGACATTTGCCTACGCCTTTCCACCGATACCCCTGTTGCACAGAGTGCTCGACAAGTGCAGAACCAGCAACATGACTCTGATCCTGGTGGCCCCACAGTGGGCGAGGCAGACATGGTTCTCACAGATTCAAGAAATGGCGCAAGGCAATCCGTACAGGTTCGAGCGAAGAAAAGACCTGCTCTCAATGCAAAACGGGGAGGTCCTGCACCCAGAGCCAGAGACCCTCAACCTAGCAGCATGGCTCCTGAAGACCTAGAGTTCGCACACCTAAGGTTACCTCAGAGCACTATGCGAGTGCTACGGGAGGCAAGGAAACCTACTACAAGAAAGTGCTACAGCGCAAAGTGGAAGAGATTCACGGTGTGGTGCAGGAAGAAGGGCCTGCACAACAGAATGACAGACTCAACGGTGCTGAGGTACCTCACACACCTTCTAAAGAGTAACCTCTGCTCGAGCTCCCTAAGGGTGCACCTAGCAGCGATCGTTGCCTACACCAGAGGTGAGAAGGGTGGAAGTTTCTTCAGCTCGCAGGTGGTGAAGAGATTCATGGAGGGAGCCAAAAGAATGGCACCCCCGAAAAGGTTGCCGCCGCCGGCATGGAATTTAAACGTGGTTCTGACGGAGCTCATGAAGGCGCCGTTTGAACCCATTCACAAGGCCAATCTACAAATGTTGACGATGAAGACTGCCTTTCTAGTGGCCATAACCTCACTACGCAGAGTGAGCGAGCTTCAAGCACTAACGCTACAGGAGCCCTACATTCAAATTCACAAGGACAGGGTAGTCCTGAGGACGGACCCACACTTCATGCCCAAGGTAGTGTCGGCGTTTCACATGAATCAGAGTATACAGATACCGAGTTTCTTCCAAAACCCGACTACAAATGCAGAAAAGGCCCTGCACACCCTCGATGCCAGAAGAGCGGTGATGCACTACATTGAAAGAACCAAAGAACTCAGGAAGTCGAAGCAGCTGTTTGTGTCCTTTGCTACTAGCTTCATGGGTAAACCAGTGACCAAGGGCACCATCGCTAGATGGATTGCCCTCACTATCCAATTCTGTCACAAACAGGCTGGACAGGAGCTAACGGAGGGGCCACAAGCTCACTCCACAAGGAAGAAGGGGGCCACAGTTGCCTTCCTGGCAAACACGCCCATCCAAGACATTTGTCTCGCAGCAACTTGGGCATCTGTGCACAAGTTCACAAAGCACTACTGCGTGGACATTCAAATGAATAAGGAAGCACAGGTCGGACAGAAGGTGCTACAACACATTTTCAACGACCAGCGATCATCTTCCACCCAGCCACCACAAAAAATAGGAAAACCGCTACAAAATCTATGCACAGCATAGTGAATCCAGAAAGATTCACGCTGCAAAACGAAAAGTTTCTTACCTGTCGGTGTAGTTTTGCAGCTTGAAGATCTTTCTGGATTCACTAGCGAACCCACCCACCTCCGCCAGGAAGATGAGGCTGGAGGAAGAGGGGGTGAAATGGATAGGATCAAAAAAGGTGGATACGTACAGAAATATGGACAAAAGGATTAATCAATCGCCTAGGGTTTAAAAAAAAAAAAAAAAACAGGGAAAAAAGAACCCGAAGATGGCGCCCCAAAGGTGGGACTTCCGCAGGAAGCACGACGACGTCACGGGAGGTGCACCAAATGGTGGACGTCGACACCCACCTGGGCTACAAAAAAAAAAAAAAAAACAAAGAAAAGACTACGAATCCGGACCCAACCACAAGATCGCGGAATAATGCACAGCATAGTGAATCCAGAAAGATCTTCAAGCTGCAAAACTACACCGACAGGTAAGAAACTTTTCGTTCTCCCCCTCAGCATCACAGGTCGTTGCGGTGCTATCGCAGCACACACCGTCCCGCGCTGCTCAGATATCCAGTTTGCATCGGGGAGCTCTGCGCGTGTCCCGTTATTAAATCTCGTACCCCGCTGCCATCTTAGGATCGCTGATCATATCGTCCGCAGCACCTAGATTTAATCCTTATGCTTGCTTCACAAAGCTCCATTTAGGGATTTGCCTTCATCCGATTGTTGCTCAAACGTTCCAACACATTAGGCAGCGTTTGTTAGTAATTTTGAGCAACCGTACAGGTATATTAAAGCCGGATAATGTCCCTGACCGGCGGAGCAGCCTCAAAGACCAGCCATCACGCAGCGGGCCCTCCAGCGCCCCCAGTAATTACAATACTTATGATTCCATCATTGCGCATTCTCCCCACCGTCTACCTTCAGCTGCTTCGATAGTACCACCCCCCACTCGCCTTCCCTAGATAGACTCCCACCCATTCGTAGGCATCCCCTCCACTGTTTCTTTTGCCTATGCATAGTGTCAGTGTGTTCCGCAAAGGATAATGCATTAATAATTCTGTTGTCGAAATGTGCTGCAGAGGAAGGGATTTTTAATCAAATGAGGTGTAATCTGCCAACTTTAACTGGAGGGTGGCTAGCAAAAAAGGGGTTAAGTGATGGGGCAGGGTTACAATGGGGGGGGTTGTACTGAAAGTGCTGCAGGAATAGCTGCTGCCAGGTCACAGTGGCGAGCAGGTTTATTAGTACAGCTTTAGAGACCATGAAACCTACATGTTGTAATAGGTCAAGTCAACTCAAGTTTTAGTTAATTGATTTTAGACCTCGACTTTGGTCAAATATATAAAAGAGTAATACAACACATATATCGTATATAAATAAAATCTATTGAACTCTGTAGGAATTTTTGCTATGAATATATCATTTTATAATGTGAATGTATTCCTCTGATGCTACTAATTTTATGACTATAATGTAAGCCTTCAGGCAATCAGTCTCTTTACTTTACAAATACAATATTACGTGATTACCAGAACTCAACAACACATGACTATTAAAAACACTACAAACATATTTTATCAATATTTAAAAAAATATACTCCTACATGACAAATACATACATATATAAAATACAGCCTCGTATCATCGATATTAGGCTATTGGAATTTCTGCCATCCGACATATCTTGATCCATACAAGACAATATATGTTTGAAGGGTTAGCTTCCAAACCCTTCCAGATCAGTATGTGTATATCGACATGAGAATGATTTATAAACCATTTGGTAGTTCATTATTTGTCTATTTAGTGAAATCGAGGACTGTGTATGGGTTATGACCGGTGTGGATGATTGTATTGGTTAGTTTTAGAGCTGCATTTTATGTATTTATGCATTTGTCATGTGTATTGAATACCGACTTGTCAGTTATTCCTGGACAAACCATTGCCAATATCTTTGGTTACACACTTATAAGGTGCCAAAAAAACAAGACATATTAGCAATGCCAATAGCTCAAAAATAAAATCCACACTACCAAGCTCGAATTGGGTGTTTTTTGGATGCTAAAAAAATATTACTGCACATTGCTCAGAAGGTACATTTTGTATTTTTAGCCTTCAAGCTACTTTAGCATTAGAACTAATTGTTAAGCTGTTCCACATTAAGCAAAAAAGCTAGAACAAGATTTTTCAGTAGCACACAATTTATTACGTTGTAGTAGAGTTTAGAAACCTAGTTATGCTATAAAAACATTGCCAATACTCCTCGCCTTTCAGAACATACAAGTATTTAGTTATGCAGCACAATATCTTTGTTGCAACAACCAACTGTTGCATGACTAAACACTTATAAGGTCGTCCCAAAGGCAAGACCCATTGGCTATGCCAATGCTTGTTTATATCCCCATGGCACAGACGCAGCACTTTAAATTTTAGCACTGCGCTTGATTTAATTGTTTCCCGCCTCTGCTCCATTGCATGGTGACTGCGTACTCCACATGTGTTTAAAACAATGTTGCGTAGATGACTCTGCAGCAGATTTCTCCACTCAGACGCTTGTTATTAATGGTCTCCGGGGCTGAAATCTTGGCATCCAGGATTGAAAATAGTCTTAATGTAATTGAGCCAGGGAGTGTTGAGCTCAGGGCACACCTTTTCGAAACTTAGACAGACCCTGATGTTTCCTTCTGCAGTCATATGGTAATCCATCCTAAAGGGGATTTGGGGGGCGGGGGGGGGCGAAGAGAATATATTTGTAAGATAACTTTGATCTAATTCTAGATGGCATGCTGTGGTAAAGACAATGGGCATCTTGTGAATTGATCTTCTGTGGTTTGTAGGGAGGAAACTCCAACATAACCCCAAATATCACTGCCATACGACACAAGTGGCGTACACTTAGCCTCTGATGTATCTTGAGCGTAGCTTTAGTGGCTTATTGCCCAATAAGGATGCAAAGTCAAAAACTGCTGTGATGGACCTTGTATAAATGTTTGTTATAAAGGGAACCAAGAACACAATCGATTGAACAATATGCCCAAGGTATGAAAGAAAATCTACCCTGGTTATTTTACAGCGTTGAACTCTGACATATCTTGACTTTGTGATCTGTGTCTGATTACCATAACATGAGATTTATTATAATTGATGCTCAAATCTAAAGAATTCATAAATGCAACAAAAGAATCCAGTAGACGTTTCAACCCTAAAGTGGTTTAAGCAAGTAGAACCTCATAGTCTGCATACATTAACACTGGTATCTTATGTTTGAGTTTTGAGAATTCTCAGACTCTTTCTTCCATTATTTAAGAGTGAGAGCTTTGACCATGAGTATCAGGCCTGTGGGCACCTATATTTGTCAGAATGGAACATAGTTTTTAGGTTTCGCCTACGCAGCGCGCATGTACTGCATAGGAGGGGACCTCTTTAAATTGATTCGCTTTTTCACCCTAAAACGTGCACGCTTTGCATTGCTTTCAATGGCAACGTGTGCACGTTTGGCGATTGCCTTGCGGGAGCGAGCTTTGGCGACATCTGTAATTAACCTGCAAACAGATGGAGCCCCTGCTCGCTCCCGCAAGGGAAACGCTTTGTGGGTCATTTTTTTTTTTTTGGGCTAGTTAGTTTCTGCAGGCACACTTCCCCCACTTCAAATAAACTTTAGTTTACCTAGTCTTTTAAAGCTGCAGTCTTGCAGTAATGCTGGCTGGCTTTTCTCGCCCATGCACCTAACACGTTTGAATTATTTTTGTTAACGGCGCGCTTTAGCAGCATGTTTCTAAGCGCTTCCAGTTAAGTCAGAGAAAACTGAAGCAGACAAAATGTCATTTAATAATGTTCTCTTTTTCTGTTTGCTGTGTTTTCGAATGCAATAGCAACATCTGTTATTTATAGCGCTTAGAAACGGCGGAACTACGGTTTGATGCACAATATTCAGAATGAGATACAAAAACACGGTATTATGATACAAAGAGTGCCATCTTAAAGCACTAAGTGCCATAAACTTGGGCTTTTCTAGGAATGACTAGCATTCAGCATGGAAATAAGTTGTTGGAAGAGGTGTCTCGGGTGCTATGTTTGCTGTTGCGATTCAGAATAACACTCATCTGAATAGTGTGCAGAGACCAATAATTCCCTTAATAAATACTGTGCTTTGCAGAAGAATTCCCCTTAGGAAGGGCATGTTTCAGAAATGCTTAGCATTGAAAGCCTAGTGCCGTCTGTGTTGGCGCAATAATGCTAAACAACAACTTTAACTTCTGCATTAGTAGCTTGGAAGCGTGCCCCTGGCAAGGATTTTAATTCCGTAGTTAGTCAAAATTTTATATCAGTTTCTCTGCCAATATGCCTGTTTTTTGCTTGTAGTTGCAATCTGGTATACCCTTTCTGGCAATGAGGGACTGTTTAGCTTTGCTTTAATATGTTTGGGAGAATAATTTAATATATATTAATATATACAAGTCATATTTTATTTTCCTATTACAAGGACGTTCTGACGTTAGAAAATTCCTGTACTAAGAGTAGTGCCGTATCAGCGCTCTCATCGGTCAGCTAGCTCAGACCGGAGTGCATGATTTATTCACAAGCTGTGATAGAATGAACGACCGCCTGAATGCTGTCTGTGTGGAAGAAGCGGGAAAACCAGGATTGGCAAAGTCAATAGTTGTGGCTTGCGTTTTTTGGCCATGCGTGTGAGTATGTCTGAGTGATCATGCGTGCGTGTACGCTTTCTAGTGCGTGTGCGTTTCTCTGTTTTTGTACAACTGCAGCAGTGTAAATCTCTGTACGTGTTTTTGTGTGTCTGGATTTGTGTGTGTACTGCTCGGTATGTTCGCATACGCTACCCTGTGTTTGTGCGCGCGCCTGTTTCTTTGTGTGACAGTGTATGTTTGCGTGTGTATATCCATACGTATGTGTAATTCAGTTCATGTTTGCCTCGCTTGTTTGTGTGTCTGTGCATGTCTTAGCATGTCTGTATGTGTCTCGGTGTGTAACGTGTGTGCGTTTCAACTACAGAGACAACACAAAAACAGTTAGACACCGGTTAAAATTGAGCGCCTAAATGGCCGCTGCCAGGAGTGCTGGATTTTTTCTTTTTGCCTTTGTAAGGTGGCAAATTTACTAGCAAAATATATACTGTTACTGCAGTGCTCTCACAGATGGGAAATTGCGGCTGCGGGTGGGTGAGGGGCCGTCATTTGGCCGCTTTTTTGCAATCACACTGAACCTAGTCTTAGAATAGAGCGGGGGCAGGGGTGGGGGCGGTAGGGAGCCCTGAGGGGCAAAATCATGGTGTTCCCTAAAATGTCCTCTATGGGTACTCTTGAGGTGGGGGTCCTACGTGAGTATTTGCGAGAGTGCGTGAGTATGTCTGTGCGTGGTCGTGCTTGTGTGTGTACGTGCGCTAGTGTGCATGCTTGAATGTGGCCCCTCGAGGACGAAATTAAAAAGCTACAGTCTTGTAGTAATACTGGCTGGCTTTTCTCGCGTTGCAGGAATCCCCCCGCTTCCCCCATCCAGGAAAAAAATGCCTCGCTGCTGTCTAGAAGAGGAAGGCTCTCCGCTTGCCCCAGATGTGGTCAGTTAACCGCTCCTTGTCCGGTTTTTCAGTTGATTTAAAAAAATGCATGCGTGTTACATTGTGGAAATCTCTTCCCCCTCGCCGTAATTGTTTTTGGGGATTTTATTTGTTCTAAAGACTTAAGATATAAGAACATTCTACTCCTTCGGGGTCGTGCCAGTACACTCTTCAACATGAGGTTGATATTACCATGGGGCTTTCATTACCCTCGGCAGGCTATGGAGGTAATAAAGGTTGTTCCCATTTAGATTTTTTTGAACAATGGAACAACGTAAGCTTAATTTTGCAAGGTAGCCTTCAAATAACAAAATATAACCATTTGGTTTGGGCGTCATCCCCCCCACTTACTTTTTGATCTTCTAGGGGAAATAGAGAACTTTAATGTTCGAGGCATATGAGCTGCAGATTGTACACTTAGCATAGATCGCCATCTGGTGTTGGGCCCGGATGTTTGCAGTTTGTTTTTGTTCTTTGGACAGTCTTTGGAAGTCACGAGTTCGGTGACTCCTCCTTCGGTCCATACTGCGCATGGGCTTCGGCTCCATCCTCAGATTGTTTTTTTCCGCCATCGGGCTCGGATGTGATACTTCGCGCTCCGGCTTCGAACTTCTACGGTTCCAGCCTCGACGGAAAATCCTCGTTTCTTCGAGTTTCTTCATCATCATCTTCATCCCTCGAAGCGGCACTTTTCTTCATCCCGTACATCGGCACCGGCCTTCGGGCCCTCCTGGACTCCGGTCCCAGCCGATGGAAAGGACTCCGTTCAAAAAGTGCCCAAAATGTGGGTCTAAATTTCCCCACACCGACCTCCATCAGGTGTGTAACCTTTGCCTCTCTCCAGAACACGAGGCTAGAGACTGCCCCGCCTGTAAGTCTTTTCGATCAAAAAAGACCATCCGGGTTCAACATACTTAATATCCATGTTAGCATTCCACATGGATAAAATAACTGGATTGTAGTCATTTATGTATTTTGATTCTTCACTTCTTTTTAAGTTGTAGGTATTTTTTGGAGACTTGCTTGTGATAGTATGTCGCACAGCTGACATAAAACTGTTCACTCTTCCTTTGGATAATACAGGACGTGGAAATCCAAAACGACATTTGGTATAGAACTTATCCTTTGACTTGTACTTTCGTCGACAGTATTTTCCACATCGATGGCTTTGGAATCGTAAGACTTGTTGTTTTAAGTGTTTGTTCTTTGCTATTGGGTGCAGCACATGTGGCATAATCTTCAATGAAAGACAAAACAGTTTCATCTGAATCTGTTCCAAATTTGGGGGCGTCCTTGATCCATAACAACATATGTATATGAGGAGCACCTCTTGCTTGATACTCCTTTCTCCAAAAGAAATCCACAACTTCTCCAAGAGGAGGATTCTTTTTATTGCAGATGAAAGACATCATAGCTTCAAATCTGATTGAAATATCTGCATACATTAACAGGATCCAATGAGCACAATTCTCCAGGTGTCTTGTATTCAATATTATTTATATTGCAATTTGCCTCTCCAAGAAATTCAAGTAAATCATCCCAAGCATACTCAGCACAGATTAGTGTAACAAACCATGTAGGAGTTGCCAAGTTACGTAGCATACATTTCAGTTCTCCATGACGACGGTACCAATATTCATTAGTCCCTCGCTGACATGCCATCAGATTAATCAACTGAGATTCTAAATGATCATCTCTCTGATGCACTTTATCTATAAAATCCTTAGCAGTTACATTTTGCAGATGCATTCCAGTTTTTAAAATGTGATTTACTGCATATGAAATTCCAGACAAGTCACTTTTAAACAGAAGATGAAACATATAAGGGATACATTGTCGAAATATTGGATCTTCTGCATATAATCTCGTTGTCCGATATTCAGATGCAGGAATTTGCACAGGACGTTCATCATATCGTCCACCTTTTCCTGTTGGAAACAACTGCGGGAAACAACGAGCTTCCAAACTCTCTTCCCATAAACTCCTGGGACTTCCTGTTGCTTTTTTCATTTGAAACCACTCAATCGTATTCCCCATCACCTCTTTAGAATGAAGTGGATGTACACTGTAATGTTCATAGATTTCTTCACATCTGGACATGTCCACTTTTTCAATTTGTCCACTTAATATTTCAGTATCTTCTGCTAAATCTATTTCTTCTCCTCCAACAAACACATTTCTATAGTACTCGTTATTTTTTAACAGATACAATGATGCCTTTTGCACTTTTCTAACAATCACTAACTCTTGCCAGATTTTCTTATTCTTAGTAGGAACACTGTTAACTAGAATGACTAGTGGCTCATTTTCTGCATGGTCTACACCAATAGTTTCAATATTTTTCCTTAAGTCTAACGGTAAATACACAACTCTTCCTTTCAATCCTCTTTGCAACTCTGATGGAGGTAATTTACCTGTTTTAGGCTCCATACGAACAATAGCCTGAAACGGGTGAACACATTGAATGAGAATAGACTCGTACGTATTTAAATCTATCAGCTCTGGAGGAATAGCAACCAACTCTAGATTATTATGAACTGCTCTAGCAGGCATTTTATTCTCATCTAATTTGTTATAACAATATTTGCAAATACGCTGCTCAGATCCGAAATCAAAACAATCCTCTACCAGCAAATAAGTTGCAAATTCCATCCACTTATCATTATCTTCTATTTCACTTTTTAAATACAAATTGACACCCCTAGTCTGATTTTTATAGTGAGTTCGCCGACAACAAATACAAGAAACATTTGGTCTTTCACCTGAGATTACCTTAAACTTTGTGATTTCCTCCTCAATTTTTTGTAATCACAGGTTCTACATTGTCTTCAACATTTTCTTCTACTAATGTCAGTTTCTCCACTCTCTTGCTGAGGACCAAAGTAACAAAACTCAATATCCTCACCAACCTTCTTCACATCTAATACTGAGCCACGTTAAAGAGCACTGTTCAACTCATTTATCTTTAGTGCTGGACTTTTCGCATAATACAATCTTCTCACAAACTTCCGCATTTGAGTATGATGTACTGCCAGCATCCTGAAATGGTGAAAAACACTTTCACAAACTTTCCTAGAAAGACAAGCCAGAGAATGACCTTGCAAACCAGTATTTTTTCTCACTCTTTGCCAGGGTCTAGTCCTTATGACACCTTAATCTTTTGTTTAGCACGTTTTTTTAGTATATGCTCGTAAAAAACTACATAATTTTATCAATAGATTCCTGTCTTACACTACAAATACTACTGCAATCCCATGTATACACAGGGTGTTTAGGACGTCTCCCTAGAACTTCATCAGCTATCACTTCTTCTGCATTTCTTTCAACCATTTTCTCTTTCTCAATTGGACAACCATCTCTAACTTCGTAACCTCTACCACTGGTGTCAACTGCAAACAGTAATTTTTTGCTCTGTAAATAACTCTCTTCATTAAAGAAAGGCTCTGAACTGGAACTGTTTCCATTCTCCCAAAAAAAATCACACTTTTTTTCTAATTACTCTTTTCCTCCTACTTTTGGCCTTCATTAAATTGATAGGTTTATCTAGTGATCGAATTCTGTTTAATACTAAAATGAATAGTTTCCTTTTTACTTCTAAAGCCTTTTCAACAATGTTTTCAATATGCTTCTTTTTATAAAACAGAGCTCTTTTTATATTACTTTACATCTTTCAGCAAATTATGTACTACTCTCTTGTAAAATATTTATTTTCGTTATTCCTTATACTGATTTTGCCTTCTTTTAGCACACTTTGTCTCCTACGCTGAATATTTGTTTTTCCTACTATTTTGATTTTTTTTTCTAGTTGAAACATTCACAGTGGAATCAGCGTTCTGTACATTGTTTCCTCCTACAAACATTTGTAATAAATTGCTTTGTGATCTTACCAGAATATTTTTTCTTTTTAGCCACATTATCTTGTACATTCAATACTTGTGGTTGACTTTTCTTCAAGTAATTATCCTGTCTCTGTTCTTTTCTTTTTTTTTTCAGGCATGATTTCTCTATTTTAACGTCGAAAAACAGTATCTGTAAAAAGAATCACAAATAAAAGTATATTAATAACTTTCAAATTCATACTATTCTATTACTGTAAAAACACATTTTATATAAAAACGGACTAAAACTATAGCCTTGAAGCACAAGTGTGACGATGGTTAAAACACTACAAGCATAGTGCATGCTACTTTGAAACAGTTAATGCCCTAAAGCCCACCTCACTAAAAGAATACATGCTAACTGACTGAATGATTACAATACTATTAGGAAACAAACTGGGTGTGGGACAGGGTATTTCCTAGAAGTGTATGAATACTGCCATGATTATTGATGGTGTGAAAGACAAGTGTGAAGGTGATTAGAGACCTACATGCATACTGGACACATGCTTCAATCCATTCATATGTTAAGGCCTGTCTCACTCCAATACTATTTGGATATTGATTAAATGATTGGAGTACTGCAAGAAGAATGCCTGGGTGAGTATATAAGTGTTCGGGTTTTGGCACAGTGAATGGATTACTCCATGGTGCTGAATGGGTCACTAGAGGACTCCAAGAGGAGTGGCAGAGTATTTGCTACAAGTGTATGAATACTGACTAGGGAATTGAAGGTGTAAAACACAAGTGTGTAGGTGGTTAGAGGACTGCATGCATACTGCATAGACCTTTGTAGCCCTCTATGTGGTAATGCATGGTTCACTACATGAGTACCTGGAAACTGACTGAATCATTAGACTACTGCTAGAAGAGTGCCTGAGTGCAACTGTTAAGTTTTTCAGTTTTGGCACAGTAAAAAGATTAGTACATGGTACTGGATCAGTCACTAAATGAGTGCAAGATGAGTGACAAGATGTTTATTGAAGTATATAGAAACTGACTAGTTAATTAAAGAAGTGAAAGACAAATGTGTAGGTGACTAGAGGCCTGTATGCATACTGCATAGGGATTTCAAGCAGTCCATGTTGTAAGGCCTGGCTCGCTGCATGAGCACTTGGAAACTGACTGAATGATAAGAGTACTAAAAAGAGAGTGCCTGAGTGAATTTAGAAGTGTTTGGGTTTTGGCAAAGTGAATGGTTTAGTATATGCTACTGAATGGGTCACTAGAGGAGTACATGGGGAGTAACAGGGTGTTTGCTGGAAGTGTATGAATACTCACTGTGGAATTAAAGGTGTGAGAAAGAACTGTGTAGATGGTTAGAGGACTGCATGCATAGTGGATAAGCATTTGAATCAATGCATGTGCTAAGGTCTGCCTCACTTAGTTACTACTTGAATATTAACTGAATGTTTACAGTATTGCAAGGACACTTCCTGGGTGAATACATAAGCAATAACTGCCTTCTAATTCTAACAAAACTTGAACAGGAACGTTTTTAAGCAGTTATGCATATTCAAACATATGAAGTACCCAAATGCTTCTCACAGTGGTTCCCAAATGAACAGACTCAGTGTGATTCTAGACTAGCAACACTATCTCTAGGAGTTTACCAAAACTCATTCACTACTTTGGAAGGGGTAAGGGTACTGTACACAACCTACATATTTCAGTACTACACTTTACTGTCAATGCCTGTCTCATTTCATCAATGCAAAAGCAATGACTGGCTTCTAATGCTACTAAAACTTGACATGACAGGTTTTCAAACCGTTATCTGTCAGCAAATACATGATGTTCCCAAATGCTTCTCTCACATTGGTTCCCAAATGCACACAGACTCAGTGTGATTCTAGACAAGCAACACTATCCCTAGGAGTTTACCATAACTCATTCACTACTGTGCAAGGGGACTGCACATTATCTACATATTTAAGTACTGCACTTTAGTGTCAAAGCCTAACTCATTTTATCAAAGCATAAGCAAAAACTGGCTTCTAATGCTACTAAAACTTGACAACATGGCAGGTTTTAAAACCGTTATCTGTCAGCAAATACATGATGTTACCAAATGCTTCTCTCACAGTGGTTCCTAAATGCACACAGACTGTGTGATTCTAGACCAGCAACACTATCCCTAGGAGTTTACCAAAACTCATTCACTACTATGGAAAGGGTAAGGGGAATGCACACAATCTACATATTTCAGGACTCCACTTTAGTGTCAATGCCGGACTCATTTAATCAAAGCATAAGCCATGACTGGCTTCTAATGCTACTAAAACTTGACAGGTTTTAAAACCCTTATCTGTCAGCAAATACATAATGTTAGCAAATGCTTCTCTCACAATCCTTACCCAAATGCACACAGACTCAGTGTGATTTTTGACAAGCAACACTATCCTAGGAGTTTACCAAAACTCATTCACTAGTCTAGAAGAGGTAAGGGTACTGCACACAATCTACATATTTCAGGACTGCACTTTAGTGTCAAAGCCTAACTCATTTAATCAAAGCATAAGCAAAGACTGGCTTCTAATGCTACTAAAACCTGACAACATGACAGGTTTTAAAACAGTTATCTGTCAGAAAATACATGTTACCAAATTCTTCTCTCACAATGGTTACCCAAATGCACACAGACTCGGTGTGATTCTAGACAAACAACACTATCCCTAGGAGTTTACCAAAACACATTTCTTAATCTACGAGTACTACATTTTAGTGTTCAAACAAGAGTCATTTTGCAAATTCATAAACAATGACTGATTTCTAATTGTACCAAAATATAAAAACAGCACAGTTATCTGTCTGCAAACATATGAAAAACACAAATGCTTATCACAGAATGGTTTCTACATGCACACACACTGTCAATAAGATTGTAGACAAAAAAAGTACTCCCTACACTTTAGCAGGAGAAATACATTAGTCTGATTAAAATCAAAATAGTCTACATACATCCCCTCACAATTAAATAACTCACCTTTCAAGTTGTTTTGTAGATTAAGAAGTATATCAGTCACACACCAGATATCAGTCACGCACCAGATTTTCTTATACAGAATCTCTGCACTGTGCACCTGTCAGCAGAACCAAAGAATGGCAAAGTTTCCCTCTCATTTTCCACACATATACATGTAAACATCAAATCACATTCCTTACCACATAAATTCAAAAGCAAACACACATTTCTATTGGTTAAACATTTCAACCCTTTCCAAATGACATAAATTTGAACCCTACCCCCAATCTGCCTTCTGCCTGTTACCATAGCAACAGGTCATGGAACACTGAACTGAGCACACAGGTCACAAGTTCAGCACACAATGTTGCTAATCAAAACAGCAAGTGTGCTTGACTTTTCAACATATCAGCTTATCATATATGTTTCTTTCACGCACTTTTTGTTAACCAATAAGAATCATGCGTTGAAAAAACAGAAACCTGCACCCTACCTTTCAGTGTAGAAGGTTGTCAAACAACCAATGATTTCTTGTCTTTTTTCAAAACTGCATCTTAGCCACCATTTTAGAAAAATCTTACTTTTCAAACTGCCATTTCATTTACAGAGACCATCTGAGTGCATCCAGACCTCCCTTCAAGATGCTTAGTGTGTGGATTGTGGGGCACAGCTATATTTTCTGGAGCCAAAGGTATGCAGAAAACAAAGACATTCACAAAGACCTAGGTTTGCCAAATGTAGACATTAAATGGATTGGACAGAGAGGGTTAAAGTGGCACCAATTGATGCCATTGGTAAAAACCTTTATGCATATCCAACACCCTAACCTCATAATAGTGCACTGTGGTGGCAATGACCTAGGCACTTTGAGTGGGGTAGGTCTGGAAATGCTCATAAATGACACCTTTGCAGAATTGTTTTCTCTTTTTCCCAAAACTGCCTTTGTGTATTCTAATATATGCCAAAGGCAGAAGTGGAACTGGTCCAATCATTTTTGTCAACAGATTGAGAAAGCTAGGAAACATGTGAATAAATCTGTTTCTGTTGTTCTCCGAGACTATAGAATGGGGTCCATTTACAATAACAATCTGCGCTTTCATATGCAAGAGATGTATAGGAGAAATGGAGTACACTTTACTGATGAAGGAAACAGTCTTCCTCAACAACTTTAGACTCTGTATAGGTACTTTCTTATAAGTACCAAAAACTCTCAATGAACACAACGGCTCTTTATAGAGCCACTCAAGAACAAAACACTTAAGCTAGATGTTTATCTCCCAAAAATTGCAGTTTTTTTCCTTTGGATTTTGCACCCAACGCGTTAGGAACCGCGCACCCAACGCGTGAGGAACCGTGCACCCAACGCGATAGGATGCGTGACTCCTAATTTTACCGTAAAAAAAAAAAATAGCCCCGTTCACTAATTTTTATTATCCCCGGGGACCCCATCCCCTGGGGCTTATACAAAAAACGTTGGAGACCGTGGGGGGAGCCCCAACGCCCCCACTGTCCCAGCCGGCTCGCCGCGTCCTTCGGGAGCCGGCATTGCTTTTCCACATGGGGAGCTGCTGACATGCAGCTCCCCGTGTGGAAAAGCTATATCGTTTTGGATTTTGAAAGAGAGAGCAGGACCTGCTCTCTTTCAAAATCCTAACGAAGTTTGCTATGGGATGGCAGGAGACTCCCGCCAAACAGTGTCCTGGGGGTGGGCACCCCAGGACACTGTAGGAGCCGGCCTTGGGGGGTGGCGGTCCCCAGGGCCCTCGAGGGCTCCAGGAGGGGGGCCACGCAGCCTCCCACCCCTATTATCTAAACATTTTGCCCCCGGGATTTGGCCCACCCGGGGGCTAATTATTAACGAAGCGCGGAAGCCCGTGCTTCGGGTTTTTATTTTTTCGTCCGGATCCGCGCACCCTGCGTGCATTCCGCCAATTTTTATTTTTAAAAAAGGGGGCCCCAGGGGGTCCTTCTGGGACCCCCTGAGCAACACTAGAGGGTCAGAGTATTTCTACCCTGCCCCCTTTATGTT